>NC_136494.1:50086955-50216955 GCF_053919585.1 Euprymna scolopes
CGTATGGTTGCTATAGGTGCCCGTGTCTGGCACTCCATGGGGTGTGCGTTTGAAAGGTGCCTGTTGACATTGTGTACTGTCCGTCTCTATACTCGATGAACCGTCCCTGGTAGGTTCCTGAGGAATTTCAGTGGAGTATATCTCTGGATGTGCTATGCTTCTGGAGGGGATTACTCTAAGATGCTGTCGATTTCGACCAAGAGTTTTTTCGGAGGGGGTCTGTACTATGTACAACCTTGGTTCTTGGTCCAATTGTGTGACAACTGCAGGAGACCACTCACCTGCTTCTTTATTTAACACACATACAGGTTGTCTGATGGGCAGTCTAGGCAGCTCTTTTGTATGTTGATCATGGTACATCTTCTGTTTTTCTTGCTTCTGATACAGTCGTTCCATTATTTCTCCTTGTTAGCGTTTTGGTTGGTACATTTGACTGGGATGTTCCCTGCCAACTTCCTTTGATATATAAGTTTACCTGGTGAAAGGAAGGAGTCGAACGCAAGTATAATAGTACCATATCCAAGTCATGACCACTTGAGGCAGCTTTTTTGAATGCAGATTTCACTCCCTGGATACAGCGTTCAGCAAAGACTGCGGAAACTTAGGTGAGGATGTATGGTGTTCAAAACCCCATTCTTTTGCGAATTGCTTGAAATGTATCGAGCTGAAGTGTGGGCCATTGTCACTTATCACTCTCTCTGGAATTCTTTGTTCTCCAAATATTTGCTTTGTCAGTTTAATAACTTCCTGACTGGAGAACTCCTTCAGCACTCACACAAATGGGAACTTGGAATAATAGTCCGCAATGAGCATAAAGTTGGGACCTTCAATGTGAAATAAGTCGGTAGCCACTATTTGCCATGGCTTCACCGGAATCTCATGGGGCATCAGGGGTTCAGCACTCTGCATTTTTTGGTGCTGCTGGCAAATGGTACATTGTTGTACTATGTTGTCGATGTCTTTGTTAATGTTGTGCCAAAAAACGCAACTTTTGGCTCGGAGTTTACATTTCTCCATCCATTGGTTCCCATAATGTATTTTCTGTAATACCTCTTGTTGCATCGATTTAGGTATTATTATTCTGTTTGCTTTCAATAATATGCCATTTTCAATGGACAGTTCATCTCGATAGGGTCAATAAGGTTTCATATTCTTGCCCATTTCTCTGAGAGTGTCGGGCCAACCTCAGAATAATGTCCCTCAATTCACATACTGTGTCATCCAATCCCAGGTGTAGCCAGGTATTCCACTAGTACATAAATTCACCTATGTCATCCAATGCCGGGCAATGCCAGGTATTCTGCTAGTACATATATCCAGGCTTCTTATCCAATCCTGGGCTACGCCGGGTATTCTGCTAGTACATTTATCCACGTATGTAATCCAATAGTGGGCAACGCCTGGTATTTTGCTAGTACATATATACACCCATCACATTCAATCCCAGGTGACGCAGGGTATGCTACTAGAAAACATTCCACCTATTTGATCCAATCATGGGCCACGCCAAGTAATCTGCTAATACATATATCTCTCTATGTCATCCAATCCCAGACCATGCCGGGTATTCTGTTAGTACATATATCAACTGATATCATCTAACCTGGGCATAGCCTGGTATTCTGCTAGTACATATATCCACCCATGTCATCCAATCCCTGGCGACACCAGGCATTCTGCTAGTATATATATATCCACATATTTTTTTCAATCCCAAGCAACACCGGGTATTCTGCGGGTACAAATATCGACGTATGTCAATAAATCCCGGGGACGCTGGATATTTTGCTAGTACATATATCCACCTATCCACCTATGTCATGAAATACCAGGCGATGCCGGATATTCTACTAGTACATATATCCACCTATGTCATCCAATCCCGTGTGACGCCAGGCTTTTTGCTAGTAAATATATCCACTTATCTTATCCGAACCCAGGCATTGCCGGATATACTGCTAGGAAATATTCCACATATTTCATCCAATTCCGGGAGTCAACAGGCATTCTGATAATAGATATATCGACCAATGTAATCCAAACCAGGGCAACGCTGGGTATTCTGCTAGTACATATATCCATCTATGTTATCCAATCCCGGGCATAGCCGCGTATTCTGCTAGTACATGTATCCACCTATGTCATCCAATTCCGGGCGACGCTGGGTATTCTACTAGTATATACATCCACCTATTTCATCCATTCCTGAGCAATGCAAGGTATTCTGCTAGTACAAATATCAACCTATGTACTCCAATCCATGATGACACTGGGTATTTTGCCAGTACATATAACCACTCCAATCCAATCCCGGGCGACGCTGGTTATTTTGCTAGTACATATACACCTATTTAATCCAATCCCGGGCTACACCGTGTATTCTGCTAGTACATATATCCATCTATGTCATCCAACCCCTGGTGACGCCGGGCATTCTGCTAGTATATATATTCACCTATTTCATCCAATTCCGAGCAACGTATTCTGCTAGTACAAATATAGACCTATGTCATCCAATCATGGTGACGCCGGGTATTTTGCTAGTACATATATCCACCTATGTCGTCCAATCCTGGGCAAAGCGTTGATTGGTATTCTGCCAGGAAACATTCAGCCTATTTCATCTAATCCCGGGCCATGCCAGGTAATCTGCTAGTACATATATCCACCTATGTCATCAAATCGTGGGCGACGCCGGGTATTCTACTAGTACATACATCCACATATGTCATACTATCCCGGGCAACATCAGTTATTTTGCTAGTACATATATCCACACATCTTATCAGATACCAGGCTATGCCGGGTAATCTGCTAGGAAACATTCACATATCTTATCCAATCCGGGGCAACGTTGAGTATTCAGCTAGGAAACATTCCACCTATTTAATCCAATCCTGGGCTCAGCTGGGTATTCTGCTAGTACATATATCCACCTATGTCATCCAATCTCAGGCGATGCCAGTTATTTTGCTAGTACATATATCAAACTATTTCATCTATTCCGAGCGACATATTCTGCTTGTATATATATCCACCTATTTCATCCAATTCCGAATAACGCCAGGTATTCTGCTAATACATATACCGATTTCATCGAATCCCCGGCTACGCCGGTTATTCTGCTAGTACATATATCCACCTATGTCACCCAATCCTGGGCGATGCTGGGTATTTTGCTAGTACATATATTAACCAATCTTATCCGATCCCAGGCAATCCCTCTGCCTGTTCTACAAATACTTTAACGGTGAGTGCTCCGACAAACTGCAAGCACTTATACCCCCTTTCTACGTAAATACCCTCGACAAACCCGACAAGCAGCAAAATCCCACCCCTTCACAATAGAGATCCCTAGACGTAAGAAAGCCTTCTACTCCAGTAGTTTCTTCCCCAGAACCGCTAGACTTTGGAATTCCCTTCCGGGTTCCTGCTTCCCCAACTGTACTGACATGCAGAAGTTCAAGTGTAATGTGAACCGACATCTTGCTGCCCAAGTCTCTACATGCTACCCCTGTAGATTATTTCCCTAATAGTAGCCCCCTACATCAAAGTGGCAATGTGCCTTGTTTGGAGTGAAAATGTAATAAAAAAAAAAAATGTATCCACCTATTGTAATGATAGTGCTTCTCTTTCGTTTCAATAACTTTTATATAGACTCCTTCGTTCCGATTTCGTGATCTAACTTTTGTATGCACTCACGCATGCGCATAGCAATTAATCAATAAAGCGGGACGCCATTATTCAGTTCTCTTCTTACCAACCAAACACACGTGTTCCAATCTTATTCTTTCACATCCATGCACAACACAGCATGACATGGTGGCAAGCGGTATTACCATACAACACACAATCTTATGACGTCACAGACAATTAAAAAAAAAAAAAAAAACGATTTTTTTAATCTCTCGCACGCTGAACGAATTTTTTTTCTAACCTCCCACGCCACATAAATTGTCTGCACCTTTTTTCTTCACACTTTCTTATTGTAATGGCCACGATTTCATTACAAGTCCCTAGTTTTGATTGGGGCTTGACAGGTATTGCCGAATCATTCAAACTATTTCGACAACGAATGGAACTTTACTTCACCATCAAAGCGACGAAACATGAGGATAAAGTCCCTCTAATACTTCTCGTGACCGGCGAAGAAAGTTTGCTCCAGTATAATAGTTGGTTGATGTCGGATGATGATTACAAGGATCCACAAATAATATTTGCTGCACTTTTGGAGCAGCTAGAAACAGCAACAAATCACCGCATTTGTAGACTGGAACTCGGAAAATAATAGCAGAGACCAAATGAAACGACAAACATCTTCATCAACAAATGTCGACTGTTGGCAAAGAAATGTGATTTCAGTGCTGACGAATTAAACGAATGCCTCATCGAGTTACTGATTGCCAACACACAAATACCCGAACTGCAAAAGGAACTGTTAAACAAACGGAAGGGTTACAGAATCGAGGAAGCTGTTAGATTAGCCCGTTCACACGAGGCTTCAGCAGTTTATGTCAACCAGCTCCACCAGTTACAGGAATCACCACAGATAGCTGCAATAAGCCATGGTACACACCAGTGGCAAGGGATTGACCGAAAATGCGGACAAACCTGCAAAAATTGTGGACGCAGTCACTGTTTTGGCAAAGAACACTGCCCTGCCAAAAATTATATATGCCACACATGTGGCAAAACAAGTCACTGGGCTACAGTTTGCATCTCAGGGAAGCACAAAACTAAGAGACAACAAGGAAGGCCCTGGCATAACAGTCATAACCAACAATGGGAGTTTGGCAAGAAAATAAACAGCGTCGCCAAACACGATGACCAAGCCATGACTGACATAGGCATGACAATGGAAAACCTCACCTTTAGCTCCATCACAACCAACAGCGGAATGTCAGCAAACATGAAAGATCCTCGAAATGAAGCATTTGTTGATCTAAGCATCAAGCCAAAGGACCACTCAGGCACTCATACCTTCAACCTGAAAGTAGATACAGGGGCACAAGCAAATACATTGTCTATCCACATATTCCGCAACATGTACCCTAGCAGTATAGACGAAGCTGGAAACCCAATGCCCAGATCACTCACCTCAACACAATGTCTATCAACAGCCTACAACAATACCAGGATAAACTGTTATGGCACCACAACTTTTAGGTGCAAGTATAAAAACTCCCCATGGCTGGATACCCAATTCTATGTGGTTGATGTACCAGGAGCAGCCATATTGGGCATGCCAACATCAGTGGCTCTTAGGGTAGTGACAATGAACTGTGCCATCTCAACCCAGCACCAACCCATCAATAGTGTAGCTGACCTGATGTATCTATACCCTGAGAGATTTGACCATATTGGTGAATTTCGGAACACTCACAAGCTTGTTGTCAACCCCAATGTACCATGCCACATAAATCTACCAAGAAGGATACCTATAGCCATGCACGGAAAAATCAAATCGGAACTCAACAAAATGGAATCGCAAGGAGTTATTCGCCATATCAACGAACCCACAAACTGGGTAAGCTCTCTCACTTATGTCACAAAACGTGACAACACAATTAAGGTTTGTTTAGACCCACGAGCGCTAAACAAAGCTCTCATAAGGCCATACCACCAAATTCCAACTGTTGAGGAGCTCAACCACCGATTTGCAGGAGCAAAAATCCTCTCAAATTTGGACGCTAAGTCTGGGTACTGGTCTATAAAGCTCGACCCTGAAAGTCAGCCACTAACAACTTTCCAAACACCATTTGGAAGGTATTGTTTTGAACAACTGCCATTCGGTTTGTGTGTCAGTCAGGACATCTACCAACTCGAGATGGACAGAATACTCGAGAAATGCACTGGTGCTTGTGGTATAGCTGATGATATCACCATATATGGGTCGACAGAGCAGGAACATGACGAAAACCTGACGTTTCATGGAGGTCACTACCGAAGAAGGCCTTACCTTGAACTGCATGCACAACACAGCATGACACCTATGTCATTCAATCCTGGACGACACCGAGTATTCTGCTAGTACATATACACCTGTTTCATCCAATCCCAGGCTACGCCAGGTATTCTGCTAGTACATATATTCACCTATGTTATCCACTCCCGGGTGACACGGGTATTTTGCTAGTACATAAATCAACCAATCTTATCCTATCCCAGGCGACGCCGGGTATTCTGCTACGAAACACTCCACCTATTTCATCCAATCACGGGCCATGCCGAGTAATCTGTTAGTACATATATCGACCTATGTCATCCAATCCTGGGCGACGCAGGGTATTCTGCTAGTACATGCTAAAGTCTTTTTCATTGGATCCCTGGCTATGCCGGGTATTGTTGTAATTTTTTTGTACCAATAATGGTGCATCCCCCCTGTTTACATTTATTATTTTTTATCTGGTGCTTATATATGATTTTTTGTATTTCGTATCCTTTATGATTTTTAGTTTCGTATATTTTGGATTTGTACGAAACTCCCTTTAATTTGAGAAAAGGAAAATGCTAGCTCTGTAATGACGTCACGAGCCCAGCGCGAGATTTTTCCTCTTTTGAAATTCCGCTGATGTGGAGATTGAACGTTGTTTCATTGCCTGGCGCTGAGAATGGAATTTTGACGAGCATTCTTCAAAGAAGAAAACCCCGGCAAGAATACCCGTATATGTGACGAGACATACTTATGAAAACTATCTACGTGATTACGGTTTTGCACGTATTTTAGGAGTGAAATTATTTTAAAGAAAATACCCTTTTTTACGTGACAAGGAATTTTGGAATCTCCTATCCGGACAAGCGATGAGGTCTTGCTCCTGAAATTCATCTGTGTGTCAATGGTTTGCACGCAAGCATGGAGGGAGAGAAAATTCTAAAAGGACTTTAAACAAAAAAAAGGCATGTGCCTGACTGGCTTTCAATTTGTGAGTATGCTCCTAAAATTAATTTCATATGCGAGTGTGATTAGGAGATACTATTTTGAATATTATTATTGTATTCGTTAATACACGACATGTGATTAGGAGATACTATTTTGAATATTATTATTGTATTCGTTAACACACGACATCTTTATAAGAACCAGTGTTATTTTTTTCATAATATGTTACCTTGGCGTTTCATAAGCTTAATGCCCGCAAAGGGAAAAATTTGCAACTTATTATTGTAAATAAAATATCTTCTTCATTTCAAAGCAAGACATTTATATTTTATTCTTTACCCCCTCCCCCTCTTTTGTTTCATGCTGGGTTTTTTTTCAGGTTCGTTACTTTAGCGTTGAATTTATCTGGAAGCAAGATAAAATTCCGACAGTATTCTGCTAGTATGCATATCCACCTATCATCCCATCCCAGGCGACGCCGGGTATTTTGCTAGTACATATATCAACCAATCTTATCTGATCCCAGGCGACGCCGGGTATTCTGTTAGGAAACATTCCACCTATGTCATCCAATCGGTGTTTACTGATGTATCGTAAAATTCAAAATGGCAGCCGACTCTCTCTTTGAGACGGTAAGTTTGGGAAAAGGAGTTATAAATAAAAAAAACAGTCAAAATACTGTTAAAAACCCGCCGAATATATGTCAGGTAACATATATTGAGCGAGTTTCTAGCAGTATTTTGTCTGTTTTTTTATTTATAACTCATTTTCCCAAACTTACTGTCTCAAAGAGAGAGTCGGCTGCCATTTTGAATTTTCCGATACATCGGTAAACACTGTATGTTTTTCGAGCTGAATAAACATGTTACATTAAATATAAACACTAAAAACATATCCAGTTAGGTAGAAAAGTAACTTATCTTGCCTTTGATAACATTTATTTGTTATATATTTGTATTGTGACAACTTTTTCGAATCTATGTGTACAGTAAAACAAACCCGAAAAAACTATGGTACTAGTGCAGAGAGTGATCCGAACGTAAATAATAACGTTATTATTTAAAACGCCATTCTTAACATGGGGAGGGGAGGGTGTTTTGTACCTATTCTATACTTCAACCTTACAATTGAATTAAAAAAAAACATATAAAACTCTAATTAAACTTGGAAATACGATTCAAAAAATAGCGCGGATCACTCTCTGCACTAGCACCAAAACTAGAAAAGAAAACTGATAACGTGTCGAAGGTAAGTTTGAGTTTTTAATAATTTTGATTTTTATTGCTACACATTTTGAAAGAGATGATTTTTTGAGCTGAACACCATGAAAAACTTGATGGTAGGAAAAATGGATTTAGAGTAACATTTCGTATATAAATTTAATGAAAAATCATCCTCCATTTCCTAGAGGCTATTGTTAATTTTATTTACCATTAACCCTAAGTGTGAGTACCAAGATTGTAAAATCACATGTAATTGGTTAAAAAAATGCACAGAATTTATCTCCAATAGAAAAAAAGATCAACGTCTAAAAATAATTGAAAAATATATTTACTTAATTTAATTCTTTTTTTTTTTTTTTTTTTTACTGCCAAGTTTTTTCTGAATCTTCACTACAAACGTACAATCTTTTTTTTTTGGGGGGGGGGCGATTTAGACGAGGGTGTTAATTTACATTAATATCTTTTGTTTCAAACAAACAATTGAAAATGTACATAAAAGTTGGCATCTATTTTGGAAAATCTCACTTGTAAAGAAAAAAAATAACAAAAAAACTAGAGTTTATTTCTATTTACTTGTCTCTTGTCTCCCCACGAGGGCATAGATACAAGATCAGGGTTTAATGTAGGTAAAATTGAGTTCATCAAAAAAGCACTCTGGGTTGGAACAAAAAATTAAATTGCCTCTGTCTAGAAAGATTTCTCCTTTACAGACTTGGAATAGAAAAGATTATCTGTATTATCAGAACAAATGCTATACTTTGCTCTTAGCCAAAAGCAAGTTTCATTTCTTTTATGACTCTAAATATAGATACAACTGTCTACAATAACATTTGTTGATTTTAGCACTTCCAAAATCAGTCACTTGACAATCTATTCCATTAACCTTTATTATCTAGTGGCTTTTAGCTTTGACAAGTGGTAACTCACCAGTAAAATAAAATGTATTGCATATTGAATTTACCTGCCAATTCCAATGATAAATATAATGCATGGTTTTGTAAACATTTCTTGGTCTGATTAATAATGAGTCATCAGACGATTTAATTGCAGAATATAAGAACAAAAATATATTAAATTATGAAATTGTCTGGATTTATGAATTAATGATTGGATATTTTTTATTTGAATTCTTCCATATACTTTGTTATTTCAAATGCATATTAAATTCATGAATATATTTATTTTTACAGGGTCCCCATCTCAAGAAAACATTGGTGCAACTACTGCCGAAAAAGATGACCCAGCAGCTAAAAAAAAGACATGTTCTTTGTTCTAATTTTGGTCGTTCATCTTTGCCAGCTAGATCAAAGCATATTTTGCCAGATGTCTGCATACTATGCCAAAAAGTAAAAACTATAGTGTGCAAAGGATCTGGTAAAAGAAACAAGTAAAAACTTGTAAGATGTTCGACAACAGAAACTGCTAATTTATAACAAGCTGCAGAAGATGAATCACTCCTCATGCAAATAAGAAATGAAGATTGTGTGGCAATCGAAGTGAAATACCATAACTCCTTTTACCGTGACTTCACTCGATATTTAACGAAACCAACTAAAACAGGCTGAGCAAACTTCATATGCTAAAGCATTTGAGGTCTTTGCCAAATTAGTTCAAACACGAATTATTGAAAACAAGGAAATCATGAGACTTAAAAATTGAAAGACTTGTTTGACAAACAGATTAAAGAAACACATGGAGTTAATGCGGATTTATATAAAACGGGATATTTAAAACAAAGGTTAATTAAAAAATTCCCTCAACTATGCTTCATCACTCCTAAAATGAGATCACAAGGTGACATCGTGTATGTAAATGACATTACAGTGTCTTCTCTTGGAGAGGAAAAACAGTACTCCATGAGGAAACACATACCACAACTACAAGTGAAACAGAGTCGTCAGAAAATGACACAAACCAGCAAACAAGGCATGTACACTCAGATCCAAATCCTCTATCTAACTTGTACATAACTGCTATGGATCTGAGAAACATTATTAGACAAATAAAACCTCCTTTGTTATGGCCACCAACAGCAAAAACATTAAATTTGCAGGAGGCTGAAAAGATGGTACCTCATATTTTATTTAACTTTCTTGCATGGATAGTTGGGGGCATCTGAAGATTTGTGCACAGAAAAAATAGTGGACGTATCTGCATCGGTCCACAGAAAGAGTTTGTCTATTTCACAAGACATTATATTTTTGGCTTCTAACGGACGTACATTAACGCCAAAACATTTATCACTTGGTATGGCTGTACGCCACTTGTCTGGATCTGCCCAAGTGATTGGTTTATTAAATGGTTTGGAACATTGTGTTTCTTATTCGGTTGTTTTAAACCATAATACAGAACTAGCTGAACTTGAAATCAATCCTGGAGAAAATTCTATTCCATGTGGCAGGTATTCCAAGAACTTTGGTCTGGGACAATAATGATTTTGGTGAGGAAACTTTATCTGGACATGGAACAACGCACAACACAAATGGGATAATTATACAAAATGATATATCAGTCAAACCATGTGTGTCTAATATTGTAGTAGAAGGACTCAAGAGAACACGGAAAAGAACATTGGAACCACTAGAAGTAAATTTGGCTACATACACTGGAGGAAGGAAGGATGGCCCACTACCATTTGCTAAACATGTTTTACTTCATCCGGATCATCTGCAAAATTCCATAAAACTTGATATAGCATACTATATTACAAAATTCAGCAGTGAAAATATATTAACATCTTGGACTGGATTTAACTAACTCCTGTACAAAAAGGGGGTTCCATCAAAATCGATCATAGGTTATTTACCTGTAATTGATGTTAGTCCCACAGAAATGGATACAATTCTACAAAAAAGCATTGACATTGCAGATCAACTCAAGTTAGAGTCTTTCGTTATTGTAATGGATCAAGCAATCTATTCAAAGGCGCAGTTGATCAGATGGAGAAATCCATATTTCATGAATAGATTAGTGATTTGACGATGCTTTTCATACAGCAATGTCCTTTCTTGGTTGTTTGGGAAAGCGTTTTCGCTATGCCAGGCTTCAAGATATTCTAGTAGAATCAAAAGTTGTTGATGTAGGCTCAATAAATAGAGTTTTTACAGGTAGACACTACAACAGAGCAGTTAGAACCCATAAATTAGTGGCTGAAGCAATGCAGCATATGTGTCTATCTGACAACTTATTTAGAAAGCATTCCTGAAAAAAAGGCAGAAAAAGTGAAACATTTAATGACATCCTTGTCACAATCATTCCCAGGACCTCAATATGAAGAAATTCTCAAGGGAGAACATTTTCAAAATTTTCTATCATTGTATGAAGAATTTATACAGGTTGGCAACAAAAAGCAAAGCAAACATTTGCATTCTGGAGTTTCTATATTGGCATTGTAGAAATTCTTCTACTTTTCCTTAGAGGTATACGAGAGTCAAACTGAGAATTTCACTTGGGTGCTACCTTGGGTGTTTTCATATGACCATGTAAACTACAGTAGATACCTTCCAGTTTACTGGTTAGAAATGTCTAATCTCGCTAATACTCATCCAGTGATATACAAACAGTGCATTGGAGGAGATTTTGCTGTTCAAAGAAGCTCAAATGCCTTTGCTAAAATTCCTTGTGATCAAACCATCGAGCAGACTGCTAATCGTGATTCCAAAACAAAAGGTGGTATGACAGGCTTCAACACTAACAAAAGAGTTGTCAACTGGTGGATATGGTTCCATCATGAGAGAGGGTCTATTACCCGTGAATATGAAACCATGACTGTCAAAGGAGAAAGTGGAATACGATCAGATCTCTTACATAGTCGGATGAAACATGATAGGTTTGCTATTGTAAAGATAATGGCACAATAAACAGCATATTTAATCCATTTGAGTATGAACCAGCTGAGTTGATCCATATTGCATCAGGATTAGTTGCGACACAAGGTGTTCAAGGGCGAATCAGAATTTGAAAATTTCTACGGGCAGCATCTACAAATGGGAGAAATTGATTTTTTGGCCCCGATGAAAAGAATGAATTTGAAGACATTTTCCAGTATGTCTAAAAAATCAAAGCATCATGTCCACGGAAAGGATATAACTTTGGAAGCAGATAGAAATCTCCTAGCAAGATTGGTTGTGATTGGTAGAATCAGGAACATTAATCTCAAAGAATTACTATCATATTCCTTAGGTCCACTACCATTGTCCATTGCAAATTCACATGGATCGCTGGTTAAAACTAATATAGCAAACTTGCTATATGCTTTAGAAAGCCATGCAAACAATCCTATTGTTGAGAACCCTATAGTAGGTGGCATATATATAGTGGATGGTCTCGGAAAAAAGCCTTTTTTGGACATACACAAAAAGCGAACATACATACGCACACACATTTTCGCTTTTATATATATAGATTACGTAGTATTTAACGTCAAAATGTCACTAAATCTGATGGACCCCTCCATGCAGAAAAACGGCCAGATGAGCAATTTAGAGTTGACCATTGGGACCAAAATTTCGATATTCTTCGGCTGAGGGTTGGAGCTTTAATATGATACCAAATTTGTCAATTTTGGTTATGTCTGTCAAAAGTTTTTGGCGGACAAACATACATGCATACATACGCACTAACAGACAGGTGAGATTTATATAATAGACTAGCGGGAGGTACCCGGCGTTGCTCAGGTGTTTGTAGGTGTGTGTATGGGGGGGGGGGCTAAGTAATAACCCTGAAACGATATTAAAAAAATCGGAAAAACCAAAACCCCAAAAAAAAAACATCAAAAAAAAATAAAATGCTGTGTGTATAGGGGGGGGGGTAGACTAAAGATTAAGGGAAGTAAAAAAAAGATGTTGCCTGGGTGTTTAAAGATGTAAAAGAAAAAAAAATAGTTTTGGTCGGGAGGCGGGATTGAACCTGGAAGCCTTGACGCGGAGGTGAAACAAAAGCCAACCACTTTACCGCCTAGGCCAAGAGTAAGAGGAATTAATTAGAGTGTTAAAATAAGGCTTATAAAGCGAGTGAAAGAGGTTTGATTGACAGATAGCCGCTAAATGAGGTCATTGCAGGAGCGTTATGGGATGACATAGCAGTATTTTATTTAATGCGGAACAGATTTTTGGGGTTTGTTTACTTTGTTTTAATGCAAGGCAGTTTTTGCTTCCTCAAGATGATGGTGGTGGTGGGGGGAAACCGGCTCCCCAAATGAAAGGGGATTAGCAATTGTCTGATATATGGAGTTTGGCCCCACATTGATCAAAGCTGATTGCTTGTGGACGTTCCCGGTGCGATGCCGAGAACACCGTGGTTATTTAGCCCTTCGGCCCCGACCTTGCCATTATCTACTGCCAAGGCCTCTTAGGCACCAAGGCCAGTAAGGGGGATTGGGGAAAACATGGGGTCTTTGCTAAACTAAGCTAGACTTGTAAAAACAAGTACTTTATTAGGTATAACTAGTCTAGAATCACTATCATACTACAACAACTGCCTACATTCTTACCAGGACCTACTTAAAACATTAACTCCCCATCTTACGGGATGGTGGGCGACATTCATTCTAAAAGAAAAAAGAATTAAAATATTTACAATGAACAAAAAGCATAATAATATTTACAAAACAAGGAAGGTAAAATATTTACAGTTTAACTAAGCAAAATTGGATATGTACAAAACAAAGAGGGTTTTTTTTTTTTTTTTTTATATGGGGGTGAGATGAAGGAGAGGGGGGCATGCTAGAAAACACCCAAAGAGAAAGAAAAATAAAACAACTAATCAAAATGCCTATGGGGGCGGGTTAGTAAGGGGTCCCTTCCTACCTAATCACTAATCGTTTAATGGAGCGCCCACTGTCTTCCGGCCCCCTCCCCGAAGGAAGGAGTGAAAGCAAGCAGGTCGTTCCTAATGGGGAGTGGCGGACCTAGGGGGCAGCACTTCCGCAAAAATAACATAGGGTTGGGTCGTCAGGGATGGACGGCGTCTTCCAAGATATAATATGTAAGGGGCAAAGTAGACCGGGGACAAAACAAACAAGTGGACTGGGCATCTTTGGAAGCTCTCCTAGTGCCGATGAAAAAATAAAGTAAGGAACAGGATCGACACACATACTTATCCTAGACTAGGCCCTAATGAAGTATTCATTTTCCACTCTAGGTGGTTACTACTGCCTAACTAAGCTCTACCTGAGAAGACTGTGTCTTGTCGAAAAAAGAAACTCCAGCAAAATGCGACCAATAACCACGGGAGCACGAGCTCAAACTTAGCGCCTTGTCGGATGCACAAGCTAGTGTTGTGCACCCATCTCCTATCAAAGTCTATGCGGTGCAATCTTTTCCAATCACATCTGATCTTTATTTTAAGTTGATGCTTAAAATAGACAACCGGATCCTGATCGGAAACAGATTGCTCCTCATGGACAATGCCCAGACGTGTAACCCACGTCACTAACCGTGCTACCGCTAGGATCGCTAGAAACACCGCCTGTTTCTCCCTGTCAAACGGCGAGTCCATATTGTCGACGACGTATGCTAAATCAAGTGACACAAATCGCTCGGGGTCGATGCGAGCCATTACCTCTCCGACATACTCCCAGAGACTCCGAACTCCGCTGCAAAGAAAGAACGCGTGTTCTCTTGTCTCCTCCTCCTCTTCATCGTTGTAGCATGGGCAGGGGGATAATAGTATTCTCTATCCCTGCAGACCCTGGCTAGTCTGCCAAAGAGTGGCAGCACGTCCCGGACTAGCCTCGACGTGATTGAGAACTCAGCATTGTTGAGAAAGCTACTGGCTGCCGCCCAACTCCACAGCAAGAGAACTTCCCCCCTCGACAGATGTAGCCGCTCTACCAGTGGATCTTTAGCGGTTGCCCCCACTAAATCCTCACATAGCCTCCTCCTAGACCGTGCAAGGTCACTGGACCCCAGCAATGCCCTAAGGGCGGCTCGGCATTCGATGAAGTAACACGATTCCCCTACCGGTCTTCGGCGACCTTCTTTGGCAGGGGCGAATATGAGCCGCGGAAAGGCAAGTTTCACGGCTGGTACCCAGTATGTTTCCTCTAACAGTGTCCGACTCAGGAACGTCAATATCTCAGCATACTTATGACTCTGCAAGTCCGGCATTCCTAAGCCTTGCTCACTAAGTTTCTGCGTACAGACCTGTCTGCGGACATACGGCTTCCCTCCCATCCAAAGGAGTTTGAATAGGAGTTTCTCTAAAGCCTTGCAGGCAGGGGAAGAACAGACAAGCGGTAAAGGATCAGTGGAAACACGTACGTTGCACATGCCTCCGCACGACCCTTTAAGGACAATTTCCTCCGAGTCCAAGTCCTCACTGATGACTCGACCAATTCTTGTCCAGCTGGAGACCCGGTCCGAACCATACTCCGAGAATTTTGACCAGGCCATCAGTTCAGCCGAACGCACCTGGAAGCGAGTTTACCCCGGTCCAGGCGCCCAAATGCAGGCCAACGGACTTGCTGCAATTGATTATGGCCCCCGTGACAACTTCAGACTCAGTGATCGCCTCCATCACTGCCTTAATATCAAGCCTTCACCCGGCAAAAACGGTGACATCATCAGCGTACGCGGACACCCTGGCAAATTTTCCACCAGGTAGAGCTAGTCCGTGCAGGACTGATCTAGCTGCCTCGTCCCTTAACTTGCGAAGGAAGGGTTCCAATGCCAGGACATATAACAAAGGCGACAGCAGGCACCTCTGGCGCACCAACAGAGAGACTCCAAAGAGAGACCTACCATTGACTTGTACCACTACCGTTGGATCACGATACAGAATGGAGATCCACTTGCGGAAGTCCGGACCAAAGCCGGCAGTTTCCACAACAGCCCTCAGGAACCCATGGTCCACCCTGTCGAAGCCTTGGACTTATCTAAATTGATCAGCGCGGCTTCAGTGTCGTCTTCTAACCCCTCTAAGATCGTGCGAACCAAGTGCAGGTCGGGCGTAAGCTGCCCGTCACTGGCCAGACCCCCCACGTCCAAGGAGAACGTCCTCTTAATCGCCCTATAGAAGGAGGAGTGAACATAAATCGGGACCCGTCCCTCACAACGCTTGGCAATCTGTACTAATGATGGGTGCTCCCCGTCTACTAGCCTGAAGCCCGGAAAAGTGGTCTTTCCAGCCTCCAGCATCCTCCATAGAGCCTTTGCTCTTCCTCCCCTATTTGACCGGACAAGCGTTATCAGGTTCGGGGCGTCAGCGAAATTTCGCCGATTGGTCACCTCCTTTCCGTCAACCGTTTTCAGGCTCTCGAGTTGCTTTAAATATTTACGTTGAGGTCCCCAACCATCAGTTCTGCCTCGCAAAGACACTCCCCCAGCCAGAAAGGAAATTTTCTGGTCTTTTCCACTCTGGGGGGGCGACATCTCTTCTTCCTTGCTTTTTGCCGACACCACTTGAGATTTGGCCGGAGCTTCCTCCTTTTGCTCTGGAGTGTTGAATAGGGTAGGCTGAGCGTCTTCCTGGTGGGGTGATGTTGGAGGCTCAGTGGTCTTGTGTCATAGACTCAGGGGGAGGCTCATGAGGAATCTCCTGGGGAGTCTCTTGGGGAAACTCCTGGGGAGTCTCTTGGGGAGACTCTTTCTGCTCCCTATTTTCTTTCTTCTTGGTCTTCTGCTCCTTTTCTTCCCCCTCTGACTTGGAGGAGCTTGTTTGGAGTTTCCTTTTGGTCGACGCCACTGCTGCTCTCGTTGTTGCTGGTGCTGCAAGGGCCTCTTGCTCTATTTTTCTCCCCTTCTTAGCGACGACTTTGCTCCATCCTTCTCCGATGTCGAGAACCCACCATCTTTTCACTGGCCTCCTCCTGCTTGCGACCTTCCAGGCTACTTCGCCGCCTGGTGTGCCCTGGACGAACATTCTCCATGCAGCCAGCTCTTCCTCTCAAGGTTTCAGGCATTATCCATGGCCTATCCCCGTCCCTTTTTGAGGGCCCTGCTACTACGCCCAGATCTACCACTTCTATGCTAGGGTTGCCTTTTGCGGCCCCCGGACCCGTACTCGAACCGACCATACTCGAACTCATCTCGACTTCACTAGCGGTGGCGACCCCTGGAACCGAACATGAACCGGCACTCGACCCTTCCGAACTGGGGCAGCGACCCCCGATACCCTTCTCGACCTGGGGGTGCCTTTCGCAACGGCACCCCCCCCCCCAACCCTTCACGGACACTTGTACACCATGGTGAAGAGGCAGAGGCCTGCCCCCCTAGGTGTTGGCCCAGTGCCCTTTCCCAACCCGCCGATTCGGAAACTAAGGAGACCTTCGCCTAAAAAGGTACGTCGGTTTCTCTTAGCCCTGCCGGCTGCTTAAGTTGGGTCCAGACACTGGACTATCTGAAAAAGATGGAAACTTAACAAATTAGTAAAATCAACAATGACAAAACAATAACAATGCCTTGAGGACCACTCACCCAAAGAATGGGGTCAGTCCTTTGAGGCCAAACAAATAAACCCTTGAACTTGACCAAAAAGCTGGTCAAGTGGGTATCGCTTCTGGTCTTTTCGAGAGTCAAGTGAGAACAGATACTACACTTTGAGATATTAAATCTTTTATTCATGTTAAAAAAATACAGTCAAAATAAACGATGAACAAAAAACTTAGGCACATGGCCAACTCAAAAGGGGGGATTGTGGGGGTCGTTGGTCATCCTCGTCACTCCAGAACTAAACAAAGTCAAAAGTTTCTCCCAGCTAGTATCTTCTTTCACCATAATACCGCATTCACCCTTTCATATAGGGGGACGTCCTACTTAACTCCCAGTTTTTAAAACATTTTTTATTGCCATGTAAAAACAAAAAAGATAACAATAAAATGGTACAATAATTCATTTGTGTCGAGGGCGGGGGAAGAAAAAACAAAAGGTGATTAGTAGGACTCTCCCAACCCCGTCTAGTTGATAGACTGCCCGTTCCACTAGGTTTGTGAAAGGAACCTCGCTTCTGCGGGTCAGTCTCTAGGTGGGGATGCCCTCTAGATGGGGGTGAATGGAGAAAAGAAATTTTTTGTGGGTAAGGGATGGAGGTTAGTTTGTATTTCTTTTTCTCCAAGATGGGTAAAATTTAGAGGAAGAGGTGAAAACAAAAATTGCAGGTAAGAGGGGATGGGGATCTTGGTAGCTTCCTAATCGGGGAGGGATGGAACACACACTCAGCTAGCTGAGAGGCTACTTGTTTAATTTTACTTTACAGAACTGTGCGTTCCACACCTAGGCGGGGAACACGTATTCAAATTTGGCTCCTCTTCGTACACACAGACTTGCCATCTTCTGTCAAATGCCACGCGATGCAGCCTTCTTCTATCACATCTGAACTTCACCCGTAGTTGGTGTTTAAAGAAAGCGATCAGATCTTGATCAGAAAAAGACAACACCCCACGGCAACCTTGCAGACGCGATGTCCAAATCACCATTCTCGCCATGGCCAGGATCGTAACGTAAACCATTTGTCTTTCCCGGTCCCACGGCAGCCTCACGTTGTCCACAACATTGGATACAGTAATTGGGCGAGGATGCTCAGGACCGATGCGATCCGTCACTCTGCTGACATATGACCAGTACTGGCGGAGTTCGTGGCAATCAAAGAAAGCGTGATCCGTAGTTTCTACGGCCGTTGTCCCACAACGGGGACAATCAGGTGACTCCAAAAACCCGGAACTGCATTGTATGTTGTTGAGTAGAAGTGCGTTTCGGGCCAATCGCCAGGTCAGAGAGAACTCCGAATTGTTCAGATGACTCGAACCTGGCGCCCAGCTCCACGTGGAGCAGATCTCACTCTGCTGCCACCCCAAACGTGCACATAGCGGGTCGTCGACGGCCCCCTTCACTAGATCCCTGTGGAATTCCCTACTGGACCTTGGTAGTCGTTTTAGCGCGGCTCGGCACTCTTTTATGTAGGCAGATTCTCCCCGCGGCCTGCGATGGCTCTCGATGGAAGGGTCGAGAACGAGGTCGGGGAAGGCGGCAGTAACCACGGGGTGCCACGGTTGGTCATCCTGCATATAGTGGCTCAGGAAGGCCAGCCTCTCAGCATCTCGATGACACTTCAAGTCCGGCATTCCCAAGCCTCCCTCACACGGACGTTGAATACAGACCTGTCTGCTCACCCAGTGTCTTCCTCTGTCCCAAAGGAGTGAGGACAAGAGTTCGACAAGAGCTTTTAGGTGTTGTGCAGGCAGGGGAAGTACGGCCATTCGGTAAAGGATGCGAGGAAAGACGTAAGTGGCGCACGCCTCAGCTCTACCCTTTAAGGAAAGTTTCCTAGGAAGCCAAGAATTGACTGCAGCCTCCACCTTTTACCGTACCTCCAACCAATTCTTGTCAAGCTGGAGACCCGGTCCGAACCACATGCCGAGGATCCGGACCGGGCCATCTGTCCAGCTGAAGGGCGCCGGGAGGTTTGCGTTGCCACTCCATGCGCCCAACCGCAGTCCTACCGACTTGTTGCGGTTTATCTTGGCCCCCGTGATTCTTTCGTACTGTGTGAGTGCATCT
Organism: Euprymna scolopes; assembly: GCF_053919585.1. Taxonomy (NCBI): domain Eukaryota; kingdom Metazoa; phylum Mollusca; class Cephalopoda; order Sepiida; family Sepiolidae; genus Euprymna; species Euprymna scolopes. Next base: position 50,106,554 of record NC_136494.1, read on the forward strand.
GACACGACCTCAATGTCTCTGAAGCCCGACACGAAGACCGTGACATCATCCACAAACGCGTATACCTTGGCAGCTGAGCCGCCAGGCAGAGCCATTCCGCGCAGGGCCGAATTTGCTCCCCATGTCTCAGCTTGCGGAGAAGAGGCTCCAAAGCCAGGACATAAAGCAGAGGCAACAGCGGACAACCCTGACGAACCGACCGAGAGATAACAAAGGGTTTCGAGCGCTTTCCGTTGACTTGCACGACAGCCATGGGCTGTCGATACATTATGGAGATCCACTTGCAAAAGTCCGGTTTAAAACCGGCGGCCTCTAAGACAGATGCCAGGAAACGATGGTCGACCCTATCGAAAACTTTGGACTGATCTAAGTTGATCAGCACGGCTTCCGTGTCGTCATCTATACCCCCCTCTAGGATCGTGCGGATCAGGTGCAAGTTGTTCTGAATTGATCTCCCCTTCACAGCGTAGTTCAACCAACTCGTCGATAACAACCTGCAGCCGATTCGACAGGACCTTAGCCAAAATCTTAAACTCTGTGTTTAGCAGAGTTATGGGCCTGTAGTCGTCTAATTCTTCCCCTCCATGCCCATCACCTTTCTTCAGCAATGTGATCACTTCCTTGGTCACCTGCCCTGGGATGGATCCCTGAGCAAACCAATGGTTGAACATATCCGTCAGAAGAGGCAGAAACATGGGCGACAGCCTCAAGTACAGTTCGTATGGCAGACCATCAAGTCCTGGCGATCTGTCACAGCTGACCTGCTTCAGCGCAGTAAAGACCTCCCGCTCCATCACCCGGCCCTCGCAACTAGCCGCTCTAGCCGCCTCGAGGCGGGGAGAGTCGGCCAAATAGTCGCTAAACTCAAGAACCGGAAGATCGGGCTGCTGCGTAAAACACTCCTCGAAATGTTCTCAAAACCCCTCGCAGATCTCCCGAGTCGATTCCAGGGTGCGTCCATCCGGATGTTTGATTTTTGCAATGTATTTGTCCGAGCCACGCCTAAAAACCTCACGGCGCACGTCTGCATCAGAATTGACTGCTTCGTTGCCTATCTTTCTAAGCCTAGCTCTAACTACTTGGCCTTCGTAATGTTCACTAGTCTCGTGTAGAAGGTCCTGCTTAGCTAGTTCCTGACCAACCCTATCACCCTCCCCCGTAGCCTGGGCTAGTTTCTGCTCTAGCTGCTTTTTCATCTTGGCCTTATCTAGTGCGAGGCGCTGGGCATACTTGACGGAGAAGCTTCTGATCTTGGCTTTGAGACCTAACCACCACTTACTCCCGGTAACCGCCCCCACTAGTGCCTTTTTAATCAATTCTCTTAACTGATCTTGGAAGTCTTGTATCTCCAGAAGGGAGGTGTTTAACTTCCAGTACCCCGCTAACTTAGGCCTATTTCCTAGCTTCAGCCGGGCCATAACTAATTTATGGTCCGTCTGGCCTAGCCAAGTGAACGTGGGACAAGATAAGAAGTCTACTTCGCCTCTCCTAACTAACATCCTGTCCAAATAGGTATTTGAATAGGAGGAAACGCTATTGGTCCACGTCCACATCTCCCGCTCTGGATGCTCGAACCGAAACCTGTCGACCAGACCGCATCTAGCCATCAGATCAGCCAGGCTGGACTCGCACCTCTCCGATCCTCTAGCTCCGCCTCCTACCTTATCTATGTCGGGATCTAAGATGGCATTCTAATCCCCCATTAGCACTACCCGCTTCCGACAATCTACAAACGCATCAAGCTGACTGAAGAATGAGACCCTCTCACGAGCTGTGCTGGACGCATGAACCGCGATCACCCGAAACACAGAATCTTTTACGGCAACATTGGCCACAACCAGCCTGCCCACCGCATCTCTATGGACGACAACGTCGACTGTCGCCAACAGGGTACGTTTAACCAGCACGGAAACTCCCTTCCCCCGCGGGCTGCCATATGCTGAGAAAACCTCAAAGTCTCGTGCCAGCACCTGACAGTCCACAGAGGAAACGAAATGTGTCTCCTGAATCGCAGCCACATCCACTCCGAGGGACAAGAGATCGTGCCGGAGGCGAGCCGCCCGGCCCGATGATCTCAAGCCCCTCGCATTCAAACTAGCCAAATTCAAAGCCATGGTACCTACCTTAGGGTGTGTCACACTCAGCTCCGAAGTCAGCTGGGGAGAGGACGCCGACATTATGTGCCATGCTCAAAGTGGTCAGGTTTTTCATATCCTGACCTTCTCTCGCAATGCCGCCGACGTCCAAAGGATAAATTAATTTTATGGCCCTGTAGAGTGACGGATGGACCAACACTGGGACCCTTCTCTTGCATTGTTTTGACAGTTCATCAAGAGAAGGGTCATTTTTTTTCACCAGTTCAATTACCGGAAACGCCCCTTCAGTGGCCTGCAGCCTTGTCCACAAGTTGGTCTTGCCTTTGAAGTTCTGACAAAAGTTATTAGGAGTGGGGCGTCCGGGAAATTTGAGGGGATATTTACATCTTTCCCCTCTATCTGTTTGTAATCGAGCAGAGGTTTTAAGTTTTTCCTCTGCCGATGGGAAATGTCTGTGGCCACAGATAGAGGGTCTACATAACATAGTTCCTCAGGGGCAAGGACTTTTAGTCTGGTTGGTCTGCAAGAGGCAGAGGAGTCTCTCTCCTCCCTCGGTTCATTCTTTTCCTTTTCTTTTTGGGGTAGTGGCTCAGTTTGCCTTGGTGTGGGGACGGGTGTTTGTGTGGTGCCTGGTGTTGGTGTTGGTGCGGTGTCTGTTGTTGGTTTGGTGTCTGGTGTTGGTGCTGTGTCTGGTGTTGGTGCGGTGTCTGGTGTTGGTGTGGTGTCTGGTGTTGGTGTGGTGTCTGGTGTTGGTGCGGTGTCTGGTGTTGGTGTGGTGTCTGGTGTTGGTGCAGTGTGTGGTTTGGGGGTGGAAGTGGATTTTGTTGTTAGGGGTGGTGTATGTTCACAGGGAGTGGGGGCCACCTTTTCTTCCTTTTTTCTTCTTTTGTTTTTCTTTTTCATTCTTTCGAATGAACCGGGGAGAGGTGAGGTTGAGTTCCTCTCCCTCTCACTTGCGGATTCATCCTCAGAGGAGCAGTCTTTTCTCCGCTTTATCCCCATCTCGATTGGTGTGGGGATCGTTGGTTGTGTCTGCTCCTCTAGTTGCTGCTGCAGCTGTTTTTGTTGTTGCTGCTCTCGCTGGTGTCGTTGCTGCTGCTGCTGCTGCACTTGCTGCTGCGGTAGTTGTTGCTGCAGTTGTTTCCGCGGCATTGGCTGCCGTGGCTGTTGTTGTTGCTGCATTTGCAGAGGCTGCTGCCTCGATTTTTGGGCTGGTGGTGGGACGGTGGCAGAAGGGATTATGTGTTTCCGCTTTTGTCTCATTACCGTGCTCCATTCTTCCCCCTTGGCCTCCTGGGTGGTTTGGGTTTTCCTTGGAGCTGGGGTTGGTGCTGCAGTTGCAGGGGTTGTTGCCGCCTGTTTTGGTGCGGGCGTTGTCTCAGGGGTTGTGACCGCCTTTTGGGTTGTTTGATTAGGGGTTACCCTTTGGGGGCAGCTCCTAGCCATGTGGTCCTGCTTTTGGAAGAACCAGCAGTGTGGACGACGGCCCTCCACCACTACCGTTATGCTGGCGTCTTTATATGTCAGCAGCGGTGGTATTGCTAGAACACCCTCCCTCTTCAGCCTCATTGCTATTGTGTAGCAGCCTAGGTGAGTCCCAGTTTTTGACCGTACTGGGGTTACCTGTTCCACCTCACCGTACTGGTTGAAGAGGCATCCTAACACTTCCGCAGGTATTTGGGTTGGCACATTAAATACCTGCACCCGAGTCCTTCTCTTGCCCTGGTATTCAGGTATTAGTTTGACTCTCCCATGCTTTATTTCTTGGAGGGAGAGTCTCTCCGCATCGTCCTTGGTGGGTAGGAGGATGTCCCACACAGCGAAGCTCCTCTGGTACAGGTATAGTACTGGGATGTTAAGTTTGTGGAGGAGCCCCGCCATGTCTTCCTTCTTCATCCCTAGGAGGCGGTTTTCCGGTATATCGGAAATGGCAAAGGACAGGACTCTGCCCTCAATCGCCTCCCAGGCACCTGGTATGGGTTTTATATCTGCCCCCTCTATGTATTGTCTGTACTTTGTCAGGTACAGGTCTCTATACTCTTGAGGGGACAGTTGTTTTTCTATGGTCTTCCCCCACGCAGACCCTCTTGGTGGTGTTGGTGTTGGTATGGGGTCTTTGGTGGGGTTAGACCGTTTTTGGTCTTTTATGGAGGTCGCCCCTGCCTGTTTATTGGCAACGCTTCCTGCCTCCCCAGATTTCTTGGTCAGTCCTTTTGTGGGAGCGTCACATTTTTGGGCGGTGGCTCCCTTTTTAGTGTCTTTTTGGGAGCAGCTTCCCGTTTTGGGGAGTCGGTCTCTTGGGGAACATGATCTTTTTTGTTTACTTTGAGGCCATCTGCCCCTTCCTCGTTTGTGAGGTCCAGGCGGTATGCTCCCTCATTTTCTTGATCTGCTCCCCTTTTGGGAGAGCAGCCCTCTTGGGGAGCGCTGTCCCCTTTATTGTCTTTTTGGTCTGGCACCTCCTCCTTTTTGTGGTTGGAGTGAGATGCTACGACCGATTTTGGTTTTGTTCCCCTTCGGGGGGAGTTGCCCTCGGGGGGAGCTGTTGTTAAATTTTCCCCCTTCTGGGGAGCGTCCAATGGTGTCATACCCGGGCGGTACGCCCCGTCAGCGGTTGTTTTTTCTCCTGTTGGGGATTCGTCCTCTTGGGGAGCAGTAGCCCTCTGGCTGGGGGTATCCATATTGGTGAGCCCCTGGCTGAGGGTATCCATATTGGTGGCCCCCGGGCTGGGGGTGTCCGTTTTGGGTCCCTCTTTTAAAAAAATTCACTGAAAAAAGTGACGTGGAATCAGCGTCCAAAGTGGGGAGCCGACTTTGGCGCCAAAAAGAAGTGGCGCCAAAAGGCGGCAAGAGGGGAGATAGAACTGAGAGAGGGAGTGGGAAGTTAGTGGAGGGAAGAGAGGTGTTTCCGACCCTCCCTCGCGGGAAGGTCGTAAATTATCAGCTCGGATCCCCCCCCCAGTGGGGGAGGGGGGAGAGCAGAGAAAGACAGACAAAGTGGGGGTGCGGACAGAACGCGACCCAAAAAGCTTGTCAGGTGTTCCGGGCACGAGAATGTGTCGCCAGAACAGCACTGCCTCGCACGATGTAGGTATCAGAATAGATACTACACTTTGATCTTGTTTATATATTTTATTGCTTTTAAAATTTTGTAAATACAATTAAGTAAAAAAAACAAAAGATTTTCAAACAACAAAATTAGGCACAAGGCCCTACAAGAAATTGGGGAGGGGAAGGGTTCAGGGTCTTTGTGACTAAAGTGATTAAAGAGTAATAAATGTAGACTTTGGAGTCTTACTCTTGACTGGCAACATTTACCAAAATACCTCATTCACTCTATGGATCTTAATCTAACTAATAAATCCCCAGCGTTTAAGAATCAAAACCATATTTACAATTTATAAACAGTTGTCTGTGTGTTTGTGTATGCATTTTTTTTTTTTATATTAATTTTGTGTGTGTGTGTGCATGTGTGAAAAAATAAAGTTCAATTTCATTGGTAAATAAAAAAGTTTTTGAATTAAGAAAAGGGTTGCTCGTGGAGAAGGGAAAACTAATTAAAAGTGTTCATATCAAAAAAAAAAAAAAAAAAAAAAAATCCTACTGGGTTGGGTTGTTAGTGAGACCCCTCTGTACTAATCTAGGTGACTAGACACCCCACTGTTTTCCGGGGAACCGAAAACAAGCAGGGCGATCCCTAATGGGGATTGGGGAAAATATCTTAATGGAAGTGGGAGAAAACAAAGCAACGGGTGGAGGGAGGGGGGGGTTGGAAGGTGACCTCTGCGTAGGGGAGTGACCGGGGATGTTGAAAAAGCAAGGATGTGGCACAAAGGGGATGGGCAGACTCAGAGGTTCTCTAGTACCAAAAAATAAAATCAGGAACAGGATCTCATTTGTACAACCAGTCAAGAGTCTTCTTAAAATGACTTAGCTAGAACCTAAGCGGGATGGGTTCCAAAGAACCCAGCACCGCCTGTGCCATGCTTAAGGAGGGAACACGTATTGAAACTTGGCTCCTCGACGGATGCACAAACTAGTGCTGTGCACCCACCTCTTGTCAAATTCCACTCTAGGCAACCTCCTCCAATCGCATCTGATCTTTACTTTAAGCAAATGTTTAAAGTAAACGATCAGTTCCCGATCCGGAACAGATGTCCCTTCGCGGACCAACTTGAGGCGCGTGATCCAAATCACCATGAGCGATACTGCCAGGATCGCCAGGAAAACCATTCTTTCCTCCCTGGGGAACGGCGGCTCCATGTTGTACACAAAATAACCTTCGTCGAGATCGAGCGGACATTCGGCATCGATGCGAGCCGTTACCCCCCCAACGTACTCCAATAAGGGCTGGATCCGGCTGCAACTAAAAAACGCGTGCCCGATCGTTTCGGGCTCGCGTTCGTCACAGCGCGGACAGAAGCCCCTCGTATGTTCTTTATACCGGCAGAGTTCGTCGAGAAGGGGCAGCGCATTTCGGACCAGTCGCCAGGTGAGGGAAAATTCCGAGTTGTTCAGAATCTCCCGTCCCAGCGCCAAACTCCATTGAGAACGGACAACCTCCATCGACGATCCCATCCGCCTACAAAGTGGATCCTTCGCGGTCCCCTCCACTAGCTCCCAATAAAGTTTCTTTCTTGGCTGATCGAGGACACTGGTCCCCGGCAAAGCTCTAAGAGCGGTCCGGCATTCGGAGAAGAACTTACTCCCCCCTCGGTCTACGACGACCTTCTACCGAGGGGTTGGGTTTGAGATTGGGAAACGAGTTCTCAACCACAGGGACCCAAGGAGCGTCTTCTTCAAGCGAACGACCCAGGAAAGCCAATCTCTCAGCATTTCTATGACACAAGAGACTGGGCTGACCCAGGCCTCCCTCGCTCGGACTCTGGACACAGACCTCTCTGCAGACATAATGCTTACCATCGTTCCACAATAGTGAATCGAGGCACCCTTGTAAGCAGGTTAGTCGTTCTGCAGGGAGAGGAAGTACAGACAATTGGTAAAGGCTGAGCGGAAAGACGTATGTAGCACACGCCTCTGCCCGACCCTTCAAGGACAATTTCCTTCCAATCCAAGTCTTCACCGACGATTTGACCTTGCCATATACTTCTGACCAATTCTTTTCCAGCTGAAGTCCCAGTCCAAACCAGACACCGAGAATACGGACCGGTCCATCGGTCCAGCTAAAAATACCTGGAAGCGAGTTTACCCCGGTCCAGGCCCCCAACCGCAGACCGACAGACTTGCTGCGGTTGAAGATGGCCCCTGTGACTTCTTCGTATCGAGCGAGCGCCTCGACCTCTGCTTGGACGTCCGTGTGGCAAGACACGAACACAGTGACGTCATCAGCGAACGCGGAAACCCTGGCTCGTGTGCCTCCAGGGAGAGCTATTCCGCGCAGGACTGGTGTAGTCGCCTCGTCCCTTAACTTGCGAAGGAGGGGTTCCAACGCCAGGACGTACAACAGAGGCGACAGCGGACAACCCTGACGCACCGACCGAGAGACAGCGAATGACTCCGACAGCTTACCGTTGATCTGCACCGCTACCGTCGGCCTATCATACAGGACAAAGATCCACTTGCGGAAGTCCGGATTAAATCCGGCGGCCTCTAGCACAGCTCCCAGGAACCGATGGTCGACCCTATCGAATGCCTTGGACTGATCTAAACTGATCAGCGCGGCTTCGGCGTCGTCTTCTGTCCCCTCTATGATCGAGCGTATCAAATGCAAATTGTCTTGAATCGATCTCCCCTTCACAGCATAAGTCTGGTCCGGTTCGATCAAGTCAGTGATGACAACCTGCAAACGATTCGCAAGAATCTTTGCCAAAATCTTTAACTCTGTGTTTAGCAGAGTCAAGGGCCTAAAATCGTCAAAATTTTCCACCCCACCATGCCGTTGACCTTTCCTCAGCAATGTGATCACTCCCTTGGTCACCTGTCCAGGGATGGAACCCTGAGCAAACCAATGGTTGAACATATCCTTCAGAATAGGGACCAACATGGGCGACAGCCTCAAGTAGAATTCGTAGGGTAAACCATCAAGCTCCGGGGATTTGTTGTAGCCGACCTGCTTCAACGCAGTAATGACCTCATGTTCAGTAACAAGACCATCACAGCTAGCCGCGCTGAGCCGCCGTGAGGCGGGGCGAGTCAGCCAAATAGCTGCCAAACTCCTTGACCCTGAGTCCGGGTAGTTGGGTGAAGCGCTCTGATAGATGCTCCCGAAACCCCCGCAAATCTCCCGAGTTGAAACTAGGGCGTGTCCTTCCAGGTTATGTACTTTACGAATGTACCCGTCCGAACCGCGCCTTAAAGCAGCCTTACGCTCAATAGCGTCAACATTCACAGCCTCGTTGGAAACTTTCATTAATCTAGCCCTAACTACTTGTCTTTCATACCGCTCGCTAGCCAAGCGGCTGAGGTCTTGTTTAGCTAGTGCTACCTCTAGGGGTCCCCCCCCCACCGCCCGGGTCAGCTTATCCTCTAAGCGCTTCTTTGCCTTAGCCTTATCTAACGCGAGGCGTTGGCTGTATTGGACAGAGAAGCGTATAATTTTGGCCTCAAGACTAACCCACCACTTACTCCCTGTAACCGTCCCCACTAGAGCCCACTGAATTAATTTTGTAACCTTCAACCGGTAGTCCTCCAGCTCCAACAAGGTGCTGTTGAACTTCCAGTATCCGGCTAGTTTAGGCCTAGCACTTAAGTTCAAACGGGCCATAACGAGTTTATGGTCCGAGTGTCCTAACAAGTGGAACGTGGGGCACGATAGGAAGTCTACGTCGCCTCTTCTAACTAACATCCGATCCAAGTAAGTACTCGGATGGGAAGGCGTTCCAGGATGTCACGTCCACATCTCCCGCCCCGGATGATCCAGATGGAATCTGTCAACGAGACCGCACGAGGCCATCAGGTCGAACAGAGTGCTGTCACACCGCACCGACCCACTAGTCCCCCCAACCTTATCTATATTGGGATCAAGGATTGCATTCCAATCACCCATTAGAACTAACCGTTCCGGATCCACTAAGAAGCCCTCCAACCGTCGAAAAAAGGATGCCCTCTCTACAGCAGAATTGGGAGCATAAACAACGACAATTCGAAAAACACTACTATTAACGGCAACATCAACAACAACTAGCCGCCCGTCCTCGCCTGCGTGAACAACATTCACCGACGCTGACAGGGTGCAACTCACTAGCAAGGAGATTCCACGACTATAAGTATTGCCATATGCTGAGTAAACATTGTAATCGTTCACCAGCACCTGACAATCCTCGTCACAAATAAAGTGGGTCTCCTGGATTGCGGCAATATCTACCTTGAGGGACACCAAGTCTCTCACAACGCGCGAGGCCTTGCTTCGATACCTGATGCCCCTCACATTCAATGTAGCCAAGTTCAAAGCCATGTTCACTTACCTTATTCAGTGTCACAGACGGGTCTGAAATCCTTGGCAGTGAGGACGTGGCAGGCCTGGCCGAGGCTGCCGGTAAGTAAGTCTGATGAGGGTACTCCGTCCTTGGCCACACCCCCCACGTCCAGGGGGAAGGTTAGTTTAAGTGCCCTGTAGAATATATACACGGGGACTCTGCCCTCACATTTGTAGAAAAAATTGTTCAATGAAGGATGGTCCCTGTCCACCAGCTGCTGGCCCGGGATCGCATCCTTCGCTGCATCTATCATAGCCCAGAGGGCTTGAGTCCTTGCATCCTTGTTGACTCTAACGAAAGTGGTCAACAAGGGAGCGTCTTTAAATTTCGTCGGGTCTGCGACGCTGTCCCCGCCGACATAGGCGAGACTCCTCAGCTTGTTATACCGGACCTTTTGTTGTCCTTTAAGGTCCGGTATTGTTTGGTGTGGATCTAGTTCGCAGATCCTACCTCCTGGCAGGAACGGGAGTTTTTTCGTTCGCTCATTGCGAACCGCAGTTGTTGGGGGAAGGGGCTCTTTAGGTTGAGGGAGGGAGGAGGGGGTGGGGTTGGGGTAGCTTTCACAGTCTCTTGATGGGGTGATTTATCATAGGATGGGGGGCATATAGAGTTTTTGGGGGCCTTGGGGAGGGAGTGGGAGAGGTGTTCGGGCTGCTGGGGTGGTGGGATGATGGCGGGATCAGCCTGTGTTTTGTTGGAAGTGTCTTCCTCAGTAGGGGTAGGGGGGTTAGCTCGCATCTTCCGGCTTTTCCTTCTCCTGGCCCTCCTGATCTTTGACGCGCTCAGTGTTGCTGTTGCTGGTGATTCCTCCTCTTCCTTTGATGCGACCTCCTCCTCAGACTTTTTTTTTTTTTTTTTTTTTACATGGAGGTCACCACTTAGCAAGGCCCAGGAGCCACTCGGGGATAAGGGTTATTGTATGTACAGTAATCAATGGGATATTATCGTAGTAATAGTATTGGGGATTTGATAAGGTGTCATTACTTAAGGGGGCGGTTCATCAGGAATTTGTTTGTGTTGGACTTGAAGACATCCAAGTTGAATTCGGGGGGGGGAATCAGGCAAGCGGCAGAGAGTTCCACAGCCGTGCCGTTCTAAGAAAGAAGCTTTGTTCATGGAATTTACGTTTTGATTTAGTCACGGATAAAGAGTGGGGAAAATTATTGACAGTGGTTTCAGCTAGTCGGGTGTTTTTCGTGAAAGATTGGCGATGGAGGACCAGAGAATGGAGCTCAGACGAGCACTTGCCATGGAAATAACGATAAAACAGAGACAGGCTCGCAATGTCTCTTCTGTGGGAGAGAGGTTGCAGGGAAGAGAAAAAGGCATCACCCACCAATCCACAAAGTCTATTTTGTACTCTGTCAAGGCAGGATAGGCTGTTGTTTTTAGCAGCTCCTGCTCAGATGTGGTAGCAGTACTCCATCCTTGGACGTACTTGGCTTTTATATAGATAGAGAATTGCATCATTAGTGAGATATTTTCTGGAGCGGTAGAAGGATTCAACCATTTTCCCAGCGACCTTGGCAACAGACTTGATGTATGTGTTCCATTTCAGATCAGGAGTAAAGATCAAACCCAGAAGCTTATCAAAACATGGGACCTCCCCTAGACGAGAGCCATTCATTTCAATCGATGCCAGATGGGGATCAGAGCAGTTATGATGTAATGATAGGAGCTTGGTCTTAGATGCATTAAAGGTAACCAGCCACCTCTTCCCCCACTGAACCACGTGCTCAAGATCTGAGGAAAGAGAATCAGAGAGAACTTTGTCATTTGTGGCCTTTGATGTGTTGCCATAGATAGTTATGTCATCAGCATAGATGTCAACGAATGATTTTAGTATGTGTTTTGGGAGATCATTGATGTAGATCAAGAAAAGAGTTGGGCCCAGGATGGACCCTTGAGGAACTCCAGCATTAATACTGTGGGCCTCTGATTTCTGCCCATCACCCACTACTCTTATGAGCCTATCAGAGAGAAATGATTTAATAATTGAGAAAACATTTCCAGTTGTACCATAGCTGGAAATCTTGTGAAGTAGGCCTTTATGCCATACCTTATCGAAGGCCTTTGATATGTCAAGAGCAATTGCTCTAGAAAGGAAGCCTTTGTCGAGAGATTCGCTAATTCTATGTGATATAACTGTTAGCACGTCTGCTGTAGATCTAGCAGAACGGAAACCATATTGCGTGTCACTAAGAAGGTTATTTCTGCTGAGGTGGTTGACTACTTCTCTATTTAATATGGATTCCAGCAGTTTACTCATGACAGGACTCTTGTAACTTCCTCTTGTTTTGTTCCTCTGCGTGTCCATATTTTCTGTGCCTTCTTGCTTGTTTTCTGGCTGGTCTCTGGTCATTGTTGGAGGGGTTGGTTTTTTAGCTGTGTTCCCTTTTTTAGTGAAGTCGATCAACCTTCCTGTGCTTCTGGGAGGCTTGTGGCTGGCGCGGGCGTGGAGACTTGTGGTGTACTTTTGACTGGCCCTGCAACTTTGCTTTGTGTTTTTGTTGGGTTCTTGTTCCCACTCTTTTTCGGGCAGTCTTTGGCCATGTGGCCTTGTAGCTGGTAATGCCAGCAATGGGGCTTCCTCCCCTCCACTATTAGGGAGAGCGTCCACTCCCCGAATTTCAAAGTGGCCAGAATGCCGTAGAATCCCACTTTGTCCAAGACCATCTGGATTTTATAGTCCCCGGTCATGATGTTTCTTAGACCACGGACTGGCGTGACTTCCTCCACGTCCCCGTATTGACTGAGGATGGCCCCCAGTTGTTGGGCTTCCATATAGCAGGGGACGTTCAGAGCAGAAACATTAGCCCTCCTCCTGTTCATGTAAATGGGCTGTAGCTTTATGTTTCTGCTCTGGACATGTTCGGGGGTGGGAATCAGAACATCCCACTGCACATCCCACAGCTTCTTCTGCAGATGTAGTTGGCCGGGATGTTCTGCTCCACATTTACCATTGTGTCTTTGTTGACACCCGTGAGGCTCCTCGTCTTGACATCGGATGTAATCAGTGACAGGACCCTCTTCTGTAAGCCCTCGACCTGTCCTGGAAGGGGTTGAATGTCATTCCCCTTGGTGTACTCCTTGTACGTGGAGTTGAACAGCTTCCGATAGTCCTCGGGTGTCAACTTGCTCTGCTGCTCTTTGGGGCCCCATGCTGATCCACCATCCTGTTGGGAGTCTGCTGGTCCAGGGACGGGGGGCGTAGCTGGCACCTCTCTGCTAACTGCCGATGTGCGAGTTGCTGGCTCGGGGGTCTGAGCTTTACCAGTCAGAGTTGGCCAATCCGCGTTGGATATTGCGTGCTGGCTTTCTCTGCTTTCCGGGTCATTCCCTTTTCTCTTTTTCTTCCTTAACTGCTGGGTGGCCGTTTCTTCGGGAGTAGGTGGTGTCTCCCCTCCTGGGGTTATATTCCCAGCTGCTGGCATTGGCATAGCAGGTGCTGTGGTTCGGGGAGCCGTTCCCACCAGTGTAGTTTGGTTGCTACTGGTTGGCTTCTTGTCCCCTTCCCGGGCATCCTTTTTCTCGTTCTTGCCCTCTTGGGGAGTACTGGAGAGCGGAACGCTGATCTCTGCATCAAAAAGTGATGCAGAGAGGCTAGTGTGCCATTAAATAGCTCCTCGGTTTTGTCGTCGGAGCCTTTTTCCATATCCTCTGCTGCCACTGGAGTGTTGCCCTTTTGGGGAGCGGGGGATTGATTTCCTGCCTTACTTCCCGTGGGATTGGTGTCCAGGAGTGCAGCTGGTGTAGCTCCTTCTGCATTCTCCTCGACTGCAGTTCTTGCGGCAGCATTTTCTGCCGGGTCGCCCTCGTCGGGAATAGTTGCAGGTGGTATTCCGGGGGTCGCTGCGGACTGCGGCCCCACCCCTCCTTTCTTTCCCAAGGTCGGCGCGGGCTGCGGCCCTACTTTGCTTGCAGGTTCCGTGTTGTCGGAAGGTACACTTGCTCCCTCACATGGGGAGTCCTCTGCGGGGGTGGTGTTACGCATTTGGGGTGATGTACCTCTCCTGCTTGGCATCGTGGTGGCAGCACTGGCCGCTGACGCGGACCAAAGTGTAGCGGGGAGAAAAGAAAACACAGGGGAATGGAGCGGGAGGAGTGGGCTCAGAAGAGATTAGTGTTTTTGACCTCCCTCACGGGGATGTCGGGTTAGCAGCTCGAATCCACCCGCGAGGGGGGAGAGCAGAGAAGAAAGACGCAGTAGGTGCTAGCGGGTCAGAGTGCTGCGTCGCAATTAAGAGAGAGAGGGGATAGACATTTCTGCCCACAGAGGGGAGCAAAAACGAAACACCCGCCCTACCACACGTCACCCTACCCACTAACTACCCCAACGGAAGCGAGAAAGAGAACCCTGTCTCGACTACAGTTATTGTGTCTGCATTTTCCGCCGGGTCGCCCTCGTGGGGAGTAGTTGCAGGTGGTATTCTGGGGATCGCCGCAGGCTGCGGCCCTACCCCTTCATCTGTTTTCAAGGTCGCCGCGCGCTGGGGCCCTACCTTGTCTTCTGGCGCCGTCTTGCCGGGAGATGCATTGGCTCCCTCACATGGGGAGTCGTCTGCGGGGGTGATGTTGCGCATTTGGGGTGACGTACCCCTCCTGCCTGGCATCGTGGCGGTAGCACTGGCCGCTGACGCGGACCAAAGTGTAACGGGGAGAAAAGAAAACCCAGGGGAATGGAGGGGGAGGAGCGGGCTCAGAAGAGATTAGTGTTTTTGACCTCCCCTCACGGGGATGTCGAGTTAGCAGCTCGAATCCCCCGCGAGGGGGGAGAGCAGAGAAGAAAGACGCAGTGGGTGCTAGCGGGTCAGAGTGCCGCGTTGCAATTAAGACAGAGAGGGGATAGAGATTTCTGCCCACAGAGGAGAGCAAAAACGAAACACCCGCCCTACCCCACGTCACCCTACCCACTAACTACCCCAACGGAAGCGAGAAAGAGAACCCTGTCTGCTCGATCCACTTGGAGAGCAGCGAAAATAGACAAAGTTTTGGCCTGGCAGGTCAGAGTGCTGCTCAGGCAATTAAGTGTGGAGAGAGTAGACCATCCCAGTCTCGAGAAGTAAGACCGAAACGAAGAAAAAACGCATGCAAAAACGAAAAAAGAAGGTCTCAACTACCAGCTAGTGGTGTTGGTCCCGAGATTCCAGTCTCCCAAAAGAGGGGATCGGTTTTCGGGTCCAAGTTCCCACAAATGTGGAGTCGGTCCTTTAGGTCCTGACTCCCCAAAGGAGGGGGTCGGTCCTTGCTAACAAAAGTTAGTATGAAAAAGCACCTTAACCTAGCCCAAAAGCCCGGTGGTGGATCAAGTTTCGTAACTGAGAGAACAGATGGTATTTATTTGCTCCTCCACTGAGCAAATTAGGCACAAGGCCGATTTTTAATGTGAGGAGTGAAGGGAGGGGGAAGGGAAAAAGGGGACCAGCTCCCGAGAGGTGGGAAATGGGAGCTGGTTAAAGGTCAGGCATGTGGGGTTGCCCCCACATCTGGTCTTTGCTAGTCATAGCTTGCAGTATCTGCCTGAACAGATGCTACACTTTGATCTTGTCCCGAAGGCCAAGCACTTTGATCCAACAAAAAGATGCCGGGGGTACAGTATTATTTAGTCGTTTCGGCCCCGGCCTTGGCATTATCTACTGGCATCTATTTGGGGTCCGAAACAACTTAGGCACCAAGGTCAGTAAGGGGAAGTGGGGAAAAAATGGGGGACTTTGCTAGTCCTAGGCTAGACTTGCGTCAGATAGCAAGTATTTTATTATGAAAAACCTACACTAGTTTCTATCATGCACTATTTGCAACCGCCTACATGCTTACCAGGACCTACTTAAAATGACAGCTCCTCAGCTTACGGGATGGTGGGCGACATTCACGCTGTTTTTGAAAAGAGGAAAAATAACATATTTACAGAAACAAAAGCAAAAACATATATACAAACTAAAAGTATTTTTTTTTTTTTATATATGGGGGTGAGATGATGGGGAGGGGGGCAAACTAGAAAACACCCAAAAAGAAATAAAAAGAAAACAAATAAACAAAATGCCTATGGGGGCGGGTTAGTAAGGGGACCCTCCCTTCCTACTTGCTATATGTCCATTGGAATGCCCACTGTCTTCCGTTTCCCACCCCGTGGGGAGAGGTGAAAGCAAGCAGGTCGTTCCCTAGTGGGGAGTGGAGGATCTAAAGTACTGCTCTTCTGCGAAAATAACGGGGTTGGGGTCAATAGGGATGGATGGCGTCTTCCAAGATAAAGGACGTAATGGGCGAAAAAACAGGCCAGGGACAAAACAAACAAGTGGACTGGGCATCTTTGGAAGCTCTCCTAGTGCCAATGAAAAATAAAGACACTTACTTCCCTAGTCTAGGCCCCAATAAAAGAACTTGTCTTCCACTCTTGGTGGTTACTCAGCCTAACTAAGCCTACTCCTACCCATATTACAAGGTAAACCTTGTATTAACCAAAGGGCTGGGTTCCGAGAAAAATATAGACCCCAGCACCTTAGGACCAATACCACTAGGGTGGAAACACGAACTCGAACCTAGCGCTTCGTCGGATGCACAAGCTAGTGTTGTGCACCCATCTCCTATCAAAGTCTATGTGGTGCAATCTTTTCCAATCACATCTGATCTTTATTTAAAGTTAATGCTTAAAATAAACAACCAGATCCTGATCCGAAACGGATCGCCTCTCATATACAATGCCCAGACGTGTAACCCATGTCACTAACTGCGCTACCGCTAGGATCGCTAGAAACACCGCCCATTTCTCCCTGTCAAACGGCGGGTCCACATTGTCGACTACGTACGCTTAATCAAGTGGCACCGACCTCTTGGGGTCGATGCAAGCTGTTACCTCTTCGACATAGTCCCAGAGACTCCGTACCCCACTGCAAAGAAAGAACGCGTGTTCTCTCGTTTCCTCCTCCTCTTCATCGTTGCAACGTGGGCACGGGGGATAATACTCGTCACCATCCCGAAGATCCTTGGCTAGTCTGCCAAAGAGTGGCAGCGCGTCCCGGACTAGCCTCCATGTAATTGAAAACTCTGAGTTATTTATGTAGCTACTGGCAGGCGCCCAACTCCACAGCGAGAGAACTTTCCCCCCTCGACAGATGTAGCCGCTCCACCAGCGGGTCATTTGCAGTCCCCACCACTAACTCCTCATATAGCCTCTTCCTAGGCCATGCAAGGTCACTGGACCCTGGCAATGCCCTAAGGGCGGCTCGGCATTCGGTCAGGAAACGCCGTTCCCCCACCGGTCTTCTGTGACCTTCAATGGCAGGGTCGGATATGAGCTGTGGAAAAGCTTGTTCCATGACTGGTATCCAGTGCGTTTCCTCCATCAGTGTCCGACTCAGGAACGCCAATCTTTCTGCGTGCTTGTGGCTTTGCAGATCAGGCATCCCCAACCCTCCCTCTCTGAGCTTCTGCGTACAGACCTGTCTGCAGACATACGGCTTTCCTCCTTTCCATAGAAGTTTGAAAAGGAGGCGCTCTAAAGCCTTACAGCATTCCGCAGGCAGGGGAAGAACAGATAAACGGTAAAGGATCAAAGGAAACACGTACGTAGCACATGCCTCCGCGCGACCCTTCAAGGACAATCTCCTCCGAATCCAAGTCCTAACTGACACCTCGACCTTAGTCTGTACTTCCGACCAATTCTTGTCCAACTGGAGGTCCGGCCTGAACCACACACCGAGGATCTTTACCGGGCCATCAGTCCAGCCGAACGCACCTGGAAGCGAGTTTACCCTGGTCCAAGCACCCAACCGCAGGCCAACGGACTTGCTGCGATTGATCACGGCTCCTGTGACAACTTCATACTCAGCGATCGCCTCTATCACCGCTTTAATATCGCTTCGTCATGCAACGAACACGGTGACATCATCAGCGTACGTAGACACCCTGGCAAATTTGCCAGTAGGCAGAGCTATGCCGCACAGGACTGGTCTCGCCGCCTCGTCCCTTAACTTGCGAAGGAAGGGTTCCAACGCCAGGACATACAACAGAGGCGACAGCGGGCAACCCTGCCGCACCGACCAGGAGACCCCAAAGGACTCCGACAACCTACCATTTACTTGCACCACTACCGTGGGATCAAGATACAGGGCGGAGATCCACTTGCGGAAGTCTGGACCAAAGCCGGCGTTTTCCACAACAGCCCTCAGGAACCCTTGGTCCATCCTGTCGAAAGCCTTGGACTGGTCTAAATTGATCAGCGCGGCTTCAGTTTCGTCTTCTAACCCCTCTAAGATCGTGCGAACCAAGTGCAGATTGTTCTGAATTGATTGACCCTTCACAGCGTAGTTCTGATCCTGCAGTCGGTTCGCAAGAATGTGGGACAAAATCTTGAAATCTGTGTTAAGCAGAGTAATGGGTCTATAATCGTCTAGATTCCCCTCTCCATGTTGGTCCCCCTTCTTCAGAAGCGTGGCCACTCCTTTGGTTACCTGCCTCAGGATCGAATCCTGGGCAAACAAGTGGTTAAACACGCCTGTCAGAAGGGGTATAAACATTGGCGATAGCCTCCAGAACAATTCGTAGGGCAAACCATCAAGCCCCGGAGATTTGTTGCGGCCAACCTGCTTCAACGCAGTAATGACCTTACACTCTGTAACTATCCCATCGCAGCTAGCCGCTCGGGCCACAGTAAGGCAGGGCGAGCCAGCTAAATAGCTGCCAAACTCCTGGCTGCGGAGTCTGGGTAGTTGGGTGAAGCGCTCCTTCAAATGTTGCCGAAACCCATTGCAGATCTCCCGTGCCGACACGAGAGAGCGCCCTTCCAGGTTTTTCACCTTCTGAATGTACCCATCCAAGCCGCGTCTTAGGGCAGCATTACGCTCAACAGCATCAACGTTCACGGCTTCGTTGGAGACTCTGTTTAACCTAGCCCTAACTACTTGATCTTCGTATCGCTCGCTAGCCACGCGATTAAGGTCCCCCTTAACTAGAGCTAGTTCTAGGGAATCCCCCCCTGCCGCCGCCCGGATCAGCCTATCATCTAAGTGCCTTTTTGTCTGATCCCTAACTAGCATGAGGCATTGGCTGTATTGGACACAAAAGTACCTAATGGTGACCTTAAGTTTAACGCACCAGTTACTCCCGGTAACCGCCCCCACTAACTCCCTCTGAATTAGTGTCCTCAGCTGCTCCCGGAAGTCGTTCGACTCCAACAAGGAGATGTTCAACTTCCAGTAGCCAACCAACCTAGGCCTATTACCTAATCTCAAACGGGCCAACACGAGTTTGTGGTCTGAATGACCTAGCCAGTGGAACGTGGGACAAGATAGGAAATCTATATCGCCCCTTCTAATTAACATCCTGTCCAAGTATGTACTCGGACCGGCGGCTGAACTAGATTGCCACGTCCACATCTCCCTCACTGGGTGATCCAAACAGAACCTGTCGACCAGACCGCACGAGGCCATCAGGTCAGACAGGCTGTTATCACACCGCCCCGACCCACTAGTCCCCCCACACCTTATCTATCGTGGGGTCTAGGACAGCATTCCAGTCCCCCATTAGCACTACCCGCTCCGGACCCGAAGAGAGAAACACCACCCGCCGAAAAAAGGAAACCCTCTCGCTTTGGATGTTGGGCGCATAAACTGCCACGATCCGGAACGTGCTGCTTTTAACGGCAACATCGACCACGACCAGCCTCCCATGAGCGACGCGTGGACAAGTGTAACTGTCGCAGCCAGGGTGCGACTCACCGGCACAGAAACCCCCCGGCCCTGGAGGCTGCCATATGCTGAGTAAACATAAAATCGTTTACCAGCACATCGCAGTCCCCAGCCCCAACAAAGTGGGTCTCTTGTATGGCAGCTACATCTACCTCAAGGGCCACAGATCCCTCAGCACGCAAGCAGCCTTGCTTCGAGATCTCATGCCCCTTGCATTCAAACTAGCTATGTTCAAGGCCATGTTTCCCTAACTAGTAGCATTCGTCTACTAGGGGTCTAAAGTCCTCGGGGGTAAGTACGTCAAAGGTCTGACCAAGACTGCCCGAGAGCAGGTCATGCGTAACCCGCCCGTTTTTGGCCAGACCTCCCATGTCCAAGGGGAACGTAAGTTTTAGTGCTCTATAGAAGGAGGGGTGAACATAAAGTGGGACCCTCCCCTCACACTGATTGGCAATCTTGCTAAGTGATGGGGTGCTCCCTGTCTACTATTTTTAAACCTGCGAAGGCGGATTTGCCCTACTCCAGCATGTGCCATAGCGCTTTCGCTCTGCCTCCCCTATTCACCCGAACAAAAGTAATCAAGGACGGAGCCTCATGGAAATTTCTTGGGTCAGTGACCTCTTTGCCATCGATGTTTTTTAGGCTTTCCAGCTCCTTTAAATGCTTCCGCTGTCTTCCGTTGAGGTCACTGACTGTATGGCTCAAGTCGGCAACACAGATTTTTTCCCTCGGGCCAAAAGGGAACTTTTTGGATCTCTCTTCCCTCTGGGCTGCCGACTTTTCTTGTTCCTCCTGTTTCTTCTCAATCTTGGTTTCGTTATCCACTGGGTTTTACACTTGATTTTTTACTGTAGTTTCTATCTCCGCTGGAGCTTCCGTTTGCTCCATCTCAATTGTTGGAGTGATGAATAGGGGAGGGGTAAGCTAAACTTCCTCTTGGGGGGGGGGTTGAGGTTCTGGAAGTTAAGGATCCTGGTCTTGATCCTCTTTCTTCTCTCACTTTCCTCTTCGTTTCTCCTTTTCCTCACCTCCATCGCTGTCGGAGCCAGATGAGCTGTCCCTCGATTTTCTTTTTATTGCTGTTGCCGCACCTCTAGTTGTGGCCTGTGGAGCCAGCTCTGTCCTCTTTCCCTTTCTCATTACCACCTTACAAGTTGTGTCCGGCTCTTCTTCCATTCTCGTCTCCTCCGCTTTCTTGGAACCCACTTCTACTTCTGGCTTTTTTGCTGTTTCTGCTGTCGTTTTCTTCTGAGGGCAGAACCTTGCCATGTGACCTGTTTTCTGGCACTGCCAGCATTGTGGCCTTCTGCCATCAACAATTACAACCATAGGTGAGCTGAGCGGGGATTTCATAAAACTCTTTCCGATTCAGTCTCATTCTGAGCCGGTAGTCCCCGGTCAAAATGTTTCTGGGTCCCTTTACGGCCTCAATTGCTTCCACCTCCCCATACTGGGACATGATTGCTCCCAGTTGTTCCTCAATTAGGAAGCATGGGACCCCTGTGATTGTCACTGTCAATCTTCTTTTGGAGAGGTATTCGGGTCTAATCTTTGTGTCTTTCCATGTGAGGTCCCCTCTTGCCAGCTTTTCCGCCTCTTCCTTTGTCGGCAAGAGGACATCCCACATGGCATTAAATCTCTGAACTGCATACTACGCTCGGATGTTAAGCTCCCCCAGCAGCTCCATCATGCGCTCCTTGGGAATGCTCTTCATGTCCAGGGTTAGTAAGGAGACCGACCTCTCCCTTATTGTTTCTAGGGTTTCCGGGACCACTTCTATATTGCTTCCTTTTACCAGCTCTTTGTATTTGGTTTCAAAAAGCGTCTTATAGTACTCCGGGGACTTTGTTGGATGCTGTTTCGGTCCTCAGCTCAGCTGTTCGTCTGCTGCCTTTCCTGCTACTACCGCTGCTGCCGATGGTATTGACGGTGTCCTCTGTGTCTCCAGAATTGGGGAATCAGATACTGCGAGGGCTGGCCACTCCTCCTTTTTTGCCAGCTCCACACGTTTTGATCCCCCCACCCCCGGGGAGCACCCATCAACTACTATCACATCCGCCGATCTTGTTCATCTTAGACCCTCGGCTGCTGAGTTCCGGGACTGCTCTTCACTGATTGGGACTGCTGCGGTATCGGTGTTGGTGTTCCTGCTTCCTCCAGCACCCACTAACGCTTCACCGGCCGCCTCCTCTTCTTCTTCTTCCATGGCTCTTCTTCCTCGCCACCACTTGGAGCTTGCTGGACGTATTTACTTCAGGCGTTCACCACTTCTTCCCTGGATGTAGCCCTTCCAATCACAAGCTTCATGCTCGTGGCGTCCACGACGGCGATGCCGGTGAAAGCCGCTGTATCCTCCAGACTGGAACCGATCATACTGCCGGACACTACTGCACTGAGATTGCCTATTGGGGTGGCAGCCCCCGAACCGACTGCACTGGGGGTGGCGACCCCCGGAACCGCACTCGAACCTTCCGCACTGGGGGTGGCGAACCCCAGAACCGACCACGAACTGTCACTCGACCCTTCCGAACTGGGGGCAGCTACCCCCGATACTCTTCTCGACCTGAGCAAAGGCACCCCCCGAACCCTTCACAGATACTTCTACACCAGGGGCGTCCCCCATGGTGAAGAGGCAGAGGCCTGCCTCCCTAGTTGTTGGTCCAGTACCCTTTCCCAACCCGCCGATTCGGAAACTAAGGGGACCGTCGCCTAAAAAGGCACGTCGGTTTCTCTTAGCCCTGCCGGCTGTTTAAGTTGAGCCCAGACACTGGACTATCTAAAAGAGAGGGAAAAGCAGTTAATAAAAAACAACAATAAAAACACAACAATACCTTAAGGACCACTCACCCAAAGAATGGGGTCGGTCCTTTGAGGCGAAACAAATAAACCCTTAAACTTGACCAAAAAAGCTGGTCAAGTGGGTATCACCTCCGGTCTTTTCGAAAGTCAAGTGAGAACAGATGCTACACTTTGATCTGACAAAAAGATGCCGGGGACACCGTGGTATTTATTTGCTCCCCCACCGAGCAAATTAGGCACAAGGCCGATTTTTTATGTGAGGAGTGAAGGGGAAATGGGGACCAACTCCCCGGGGAGTAGGGGAGCTGGATAGTGACAATTGGTATGAAGGGTTGCCCCTAACATTAACCAAGGTCTTATCTGTGGGGTCGCCCCCACATATGGTCTTTGCTTGCAGTATCTGCCGGAACAGATGGTATTTATTTGCTCCCCCACTGAGCAAATTAGGCACAAGGCCGTTTTTAATGTGAGGTAAAAACCAGCTCCCCTAAAAAAGGTCACTCTGGTTACCAAAAATAATAATTGTCCCAGTATAGAGGGTTTCCCCTCCATTGACTGGTACAAATTATCTTAAGTGCAGTATCTGCCGGAACAGATGCTACACTTTGATCTTGTCACCCGTGCCATGGAGGGCCGGGGACACCATGGTATTTATTTGCTCCCCCACCGAGCAAATTAGGCTCAAGGCCGATTTTTAATGTGAGGAGTGAAGGGGAAATGGGGACCAACTCCCCAGGGAGTAGGGGAGCTGGATAGTGACAATTGGTATGAAAGGTCACCCCACATAGGGTCTTGCTTGCAGTATCTGCCGGAATAGATTCTACACTTTGATCTTGTCACCCGTGCCACAGAGGGCCGGGGACACCATGTTAGCTTTGAATCAGTTTCACTTTTTATACGAAAAAGCCGAGTCAATACGTGAGAAGCCAAAATAGGAATAATTTTGTAAAAGTCGCTGTAAGTAAATCTAGACTCTACACGCGTTCCCAAATGCTAGATATTATTATATAGGGGGTATATAAACAGTTCTAAGCAATAGTAACCCCCCCGGGACCATGTGCGAGAAAAGCCTTTGCGAGACATACACGAAATGGTCACACACATTTTGCCTTTTATATACATAGAAGATGGCCCTATTCCCTTGTATTATACAGTTATTGATCATTCTTGATAACGAATATTTCACTTTTTATTTTCATCTAGCGGGGGGTACCCGGAGTTGCCTGGGTGTTTGGAGGTGTGTGTGGTTTTGGGTAAATCAAAACACCCGGGTATTTGTGTTGGGGGGGGGAATAAAAATAAAAAGTTTTGGTAGGTAGGTATGAGGATCGAATCCAAACCCTTGAGGTGAAGTTGGAAATTAAAGTGTGAAAAAAAAAAAAACGTGTGACATTAACCACTGGACTACCGCGAAATACTAACGGAAACACGTTTGAATTTATTTAATCATTTAGAATTGGCAGGTGCATGTTTTAATGACTTAATGAGTTCAACTTTGACTGCGGGACAGTATTTTATTTACTGCGGGAATGCTTTTATATTTTTATTTTTCAAGATATTTGGGTGGGGGGACCAGCTCCCCATAAAAAGGGGATTGTCCAAATTGAATAGCAATTGTCTGATATAAGGAAAATTTCCACATTGATCAAATCTGATTGCTTTCGGACATTTCCGGTCATCACGACCAGAAAAAAATACCGCCAGAATTAGTGTCGCTTTTAATATACGAAAAAGCCTAATCCACATGTGGTGAGCGAAAAATGTTGAATATTTATCTTTTCAAAGTCGAGCAAATTAAATAGACAGGCGACCTCCGTTGTTAACTCATAGATATTATGATTTATATGTGATATAAAAAGTTTTAAGAAGTTTTGAGCCGACCGATCGCTGCTCAGAAAAAGCATTTCTTGGACATACACAAAAAGTGAACATACATACACACATGTTCGCTTTTATATATATAGATGGCTCTCTTCCCTTATATTATACAGTTATTGGTCAGTCTTGATAACGAATATTTCACTTTTAATTTTCTACTAGTGGGGGTACCCGGCGTTGCCTGGATGTTTGGTGGTGTGTATGTAGAGGGGGGGTAAAGAATAAGCAAATTAATAACCCTGTTTAAACTTTTTTTAAAAATTGGAAAAAACAAGACAAAAAAAACAGTGAACGGACGTAAAACTTGTTCAAAACAATCGGATAAACAAAAACCAAAAAGAAAAGGAAAAAAGAACAAAAACATAAAAAAAACAACAAAAAGCAAAAAAAATGGTATAAATAACTTTGTTTCAATATTAAATCGAGAAAAAAAATATCTGACAATTGGGATTGAACCTGAAATCTTAAGATAACGACACTGTCACTTAACCCATTGTGCTATAGACGCGGGGGCAAAAGAGGTCGGTTTTTATAGTACTTAAACGAATTCAAGTACGTCTTTTGTGCGTGTCGACGCATGCGTAGAAGCCATCTTGTTTAGCAAGTTCCTAATAGTATCTCCGCCTACAGTCTGAGCTAATTTCTCTTCTAGAGGCTTCTTCATCTTGGCCTTATCTAGTGCAACGTGTTGCGTATATTTGACAGAGAAGTTCCTCAACTTAGTATTTATGTCAACCCACTACTTTCTGTAACCGCCCCCCCACTAGAGTCTCTTGTATAAATAGTACTAGTTTTTCCCAGAAGTCTTGTAACTCCAGCAAAGAGGTATTCAACTTCCAGTACCTGACTAGTTTAGGCCTATTTGTTAATCTTAGACAAGTCGTAACTAGTTTATGGCTCGTTTGGCCTAACAAAGTGAACGTGGGACATAATAAAAAATCTCTTTTGCTTCTTCTAAATAAATTTTTAGGTAAAAATGAACACTATTGGTTCACCCCCCCCCACCTGAAGTGCTCGATACAAAAACTTTCAACATATAACACATGTATACATGTTTAAATTGATATAACACATGTATACATGGTTTAAATCAATATAACACATGTATACAAGCTTTAAATCAATATAACACTCGTATACAAGCTTTAAATTAATATAACACATGTACACATGCTTTAAATTGATATAGCACATGTATACATGTTTAAATTGATATAACACATGTATACATGGTTTAAACTGATATAACACATGTATAAAAGCTTTAAATAAATATAACACATGTATACAAGCTTTAAATTGATATAACACATGTATACATGCTTTAAATTCATATAACACATGTATAAAAGCTTTAAATTGTTATAACACATGCATACAAGCTTTAAATAAATATAACACATGCATACAAGCTTTAAATAAATATAACACATGTATACAAGCTTTAAATCAATATAACACACGTATACAAGCTTTAAATTGATATAACACATGTATACAAGCTTTAAATCCATATAACACTTGGATAAAAGCTTAACATTAATATAACACATGTATACATGCTTTAAATCGATATAACACATGTATACAAGCTTTAAATTGATATAACACATGTATACATGCTTTAAATATATATAACACATGTATACATGCTTCAAATTGATATAACACACGTATACAAGCTTTAAATCAATATAACACTTGGATAAAAGCTTAACATTAATATAACACATGTATACATGCTTTTAATTGATATAACACACGTATACATGCTTCAAATTAATATAACATATGTATACATGATTTAAATCAATGTAACACATGTATACAAGCTTTAAATTGATGTAACACATGTATACATGTTTAAATTGATATAACACATATATACATGTTTTAAATTGATATAACACATGTATGCAAGCTTTACATTGATATAACACATGTATACATGCTTTAAATTAATATAACACATGTATACATGTTTTAAATTGATATAACACATGTATACATGCTTTAAATAAATATAACACATGTACACATGCTTTAAATTGATATAACACATGTATACAGGCTTTAAATAAACATAACACATGTACACATGCTTTAAATGTATATAACACATGTATACACGCTTTAAATTGATATAACACATGTATACATGTTTTAAATTGATATAACACATGTATACATGTTTTAAATCAATATAACACATGTATACAAGCTTTAAATCAATATAACACACGTATACAAGCTTTAAATTGATATAACACATGTATACATGTTTTAAATTGATATAACACATGTAGACATGGTTTAAATTGATATAACACATGTATACATGCTTTAAATCAATATAACACATGTAAACATGCTTTAAATAAATATAACACATGTATACAAGCTTTAAATCGATATACCATATGTATACAGGCTTTAAATCAATATTACACATGTATACAAGCTTTAAATTAATATAACACATGTATACAAGCTTTAAATCGATATACCACATGTATACAAACTTTAAATCAATATAACACATGTATACAAGCTTTAAATTAATATAACACATGTATACAAGCTTTAAATTGATCTAACACATGTATACATGCTTTAAATCGATATAACACATGTATACATGCTTTAAATTGATATAACATATGTATACAAGGTTTAAATCGATATAACACATGTATACATGGTTTAAATCAATATAACAAATGTATACAAGCTTTAAATCGATATAACACATGTATACAAGCTTTAAATTTATATAACATATATATAAAAGCTTTAAATTGATATAACACAGGGATACATGGCTTAAATCAATATAACACATGTATACAAGCTTTAAATCAATATAACACATGTATACAAGCTTTAAATCAATATAATACATACACGTTTAATTTGATATAACACACGTATAAAAATTTAAAATTATATAACATATGTATGCAAGCTTTAAATCGATATAACACATGTATACAAGCTTTAAATTTATATAACATATGTATAAAAGCTTTAAATTGATATAACACAGGGATACATGGCTTAAATCAATATAACACATGTATACAAGCTTTAAATCAATATAACACATGTATACATGCTTTAAATCAATATAACACATGTATACAAGCTTTAAATCAATATAACACATGTATACAAGCTTTAAATTGATGTAACGCATGTATACATGCTTTAAATTGATATAAAACATGTATACAAGCTTTAATTTTTATAACACATGTATACAAGCTATAAATCGATATAACACATGTATACAAGCTTTAAATTGATATAACATATGTATACAAGCTTTAAATTGATATAACACAAGTATACATGGTTTAAATCAGTATAACACATGTATACAAGCTTTAAATCGATATAACACATGTATACAAGCTTTAAATTGATATAACATATGTATACAAGCTTTAAATTTATATAACTCATGTATACATGGTTTAAATCAATATAACACATGTATACAAGTTTTAAATCGATATAACACATGTATACATGCTTTAAATTGATATAACATGTGTATACATGCTTTAAATCAATATTACACATTTATACTAGCTTTAAATTGATAAAGCACATGTATACAAGCTTTAAATCAATATAACACATGTATACAAGCTTTAAATTTATATAACACACGTATACATGTTTTAATTGATATAACACATGTATACAAGCTTTAAATTGATATAACACATGTATACATGCTTTAAATAAATATAACACATGTATACATGCTTTAAATCAATATTACACATGTATACAAGCTTTAAATTGATATAACACATGTATACAAGCTTTAAATTGATAAAACACATGTTTACATGCTTTAAATCGATATAACACACGTATACAAGCTTTACATATAACACATGTATACATGCTTTAAATTAATATAACACATGTATACATGCTTTAAATTGATATAACACATGTATACATGCTTTAAATCAATATAATTTATGTATATAAGCTTTAAATCGATATAACACATGTATACAAGCTTTAAATTGATATAACACATGTATACATTTTTTAAATCGATATAACACATGTATACAAGCTTTAAATCGATGTAACACATGTATACAAGATTTTAATCGTATAACACATGCATACAAGCTTTAAAGTCATATAACAACCGTATACATGCTTTAAATTGATATAACACATGTATACAATCTTTACATCAATATAATATATGTATATAAGCTTTAAATCGATATAACACATGTATACAGGCTTTAAATTGACATAACATATGTATACATGCTTTAAAAAAAAATAACACATATATACAAGCTTTAAATTGATATAACACATGTATACAAGATTTAAATCAATATAACACATGTATACAAGCTTTAAATTGATATAACACATATATACATGCTTTAAATGGGTATAACACATGTATATCTGCTTTAAATTAATATAACACATGTATACGCGCTTTAAATTTATATAACACATGTATACATGCTTCAAATTGATATAACACATGTATACATGGTTTAAATCAATATAACACATGTATACACGCTTTAAATCAATATCACACATGTATACATGCTTTAAATTGATATAACACATGTATAAAATGTTAAAATCGATAAAACACATGTATGGAAGCTTTAAATTGATATAACACATGTACACAAGCTTTAAATTTATATAACACAAGCTTTAAATTGATAAAACACATGTATACAAGCTTTGAATCGATATAACACACGTTTATATGTTTTGAATCAATATAATACATATATACAAGCTTTAAATTGATATAACACATGTATACATGCTTTAAATCATTATTACACATGTACACACGCTTCAAATCGATATAACACAAGTATACATGGTTTAAATTGATATAACACATGTATACAAGCTTTAAATTGATATAACACATGTATACATGCTTTAAACTGATATAACACATGTATACATGCTTTAAATTAATATAACACATGTATACATGCTTTAAATTGATATAACACATGTATACAAGCTTTAAATCAATATAATATATGTATATAAGCTTTAAATCGATATAACACATGTATACATGCTTTAAATTGACATAACATATGTATACATGCTTTAAAAAAAAATAACACATATATACAAGCTTTAAATTGATATAACACATGTATACAAGATTTAAATCAATATAACACATGTATACAAGCTTTAAATTGATATAACACATATATACATGCTTTAAATGGGTATAACACATGTATATCTGCTTTAAATTAATATAACACATGTATACACGCTTTAAATTCATATAACACATGTATACATGCTTTAAATTGATATAACACATGTATACAACATTTAAATTGATATAACACATGTATACATGCTTTAAATTGATATAACACATGTATACAAGCTTTAAATGGATATAACACATGTATACATGCTTTAAATTGATATAACACATGTATACAAGCTTTAAATTAATATAACACATCTATACAAGCTTTAAATCGATATAACACATGTATACATGCTTTATATCGCCTGAAGTTCATAGTAAAAATTATACAGGATCATATCTGGTATGCAGTAAAAAGTAATAAAGTAGTACTCAATAACTCAGTAGATCAGGTGTGTTTAAAAATAATGTTGCATGGGAAAAATAACTTGTATTTTGCATACTAGATAAAGCAGAAACTGTTTCCAGGTTGCCATAAGAATAACAATATTGTATCATAACAATATAGTAACATAACAATATCATATCATATCTGGTAAATGATATACGTCAGTTAATTCAAAGTGCTCAATATTCTAGATAGAGCATGTTAATGCCCCATCCCAGTTACCCTGCCCAAGGACAGACTGATGATCTCCCCTTCTATTGGAGGAGGGCCGCCAGGGGGCGGAAGGGAGACGGACAGTTCATATTACTTCTCTTTGAGACAAGTCGCACGTGTCGGTACTCTGAATAAACATCTTCCATTTACAACATCATCGTCTGGACATTATTTAATTCACTTTTACATCTGGTAGCAGAGCGAAACGAAATGAATTCCAGAATATTTGAACCAACAAAATTAAACCCGGAATTTTACGATTCATGGAAAAGAGAAATTCAACTATGGCAGTTAGCAACAAATATAATCTGCCTTCTTGTCAGGCGCCGGACGTTTTTTTGTCCCTCACAGGACAAGCTCGGGCAGCTGTATTAGAAATGGACATCTCATTACTAAATGCTGAGGAAGGAATGGACAATCTCGTTGAAAAACTGGATACACTTTTTATGGAAGACAAAAACCAATCTGCATTTATTTGTTACGAGAATTTCGAAAATTACCATCGTGAACCCGACACTTCCATAAATTACCATCGTGAACCCGACACTTCCATAAATGACTATTTGATTAAATTCGACCGACACGTGACGAAACTCAGAGAATTTCAAATAATTTCACCGGAACCAGTCCTGGCTTATTGCGCCCTTAAATCTGCCAATCTCAGCCCCCAAAATGAGAGATTAATTAGAGCAACAGTAAATAACCTCATCCTAAGCGATATGGCGATACAATTAAAAAAATATCACTCGTGGAAATGTAACCCCTAACAAACCCTCTTACCAGCGATCCATGTGTGTCAAAAAGGAAATAGACAATGTTGCTTACAGCGTATGTACCAGTACTGCCGGTGGCCTCACTTACAGTCAGGTGGACACACATACACAGAACAACGAAATCCTATATGCACGACGTTATCACAAGCTTTCCCCCTTACCCGCTGATTTCGCCGGCGAAAGCAGCAGTAATAAGAAAAACTGGTCCCACGGTAATTTTAGCCGACATTCAAATTGAAAAATCTCGAATAATTGTTATATTTGTGATTGCAAATTTCACTTTGCCAACAAGTGTCCCTATTCCAAAAGTAATTACTACACACAAGAAAGCATGGTATTATTGAATGAGTGTAAAAACGATTGCCATGATGTAAATGAGAACTGTGAAGAAATCGCCAATATAGTGTTGCTTAACCAAGAGAAAGTTGATAATACGCTTCTTGGTCAGACAATAAACTCTGCCATCTTGGATTCAGGAGCGAGTGCCACCGTATGCGGAAAGAAATGGCTAGAGTGTTTTCTTGAAACTTTGCCTGAGGACAGAAAAAACTAAATTCCCTACAAAGAAGGCACAAAGTCCTTCAAATTCGGCGATGGCATTAAAATAAAATCACTCAAAAGGGTAACTCTACCATGTATCATTGCTAACATGAACGTTAAAATAACAAGTGATGTTGTTGATGCTGATATCCTTCTGTTATTAAGCAAAACCGCAATGAAAAGGACCCTCAACTTTAATGATGATACAGCAGAAATGTTTGGCAAAAGAATAAAATTAATGTGCACCGCTTCTGGTCACTACCACATCCCTATATCCTGACCTCTACCAGACCAGGGTAAGTTACGATATATTTTATTTCTAAACAATATAAATAAAAAAAGGCAAAGAAGAAAAATTAAAAATTGCCACCAAATTACATCGACAATTCAGCCACCCCAGTGCACAAAAACTATGTGATCTTGTCAGAAGTGCTGGTCTAAAAGATGCTGAATTTATGGACATCTTAAAGAAACTCCCTCTTGCTTGTCAGACCTGCATCAGGTATAAAAACCCTACACCTCGACCTGTTGTAGATTTCCCTTGGAAACTTATTTCAACCAGACTGTAGCCATGGACATAAAGGAAATTAATGGACATAAAGTACTACACCTGGTTGACCATGCAACAAGATATAGTGTTGCTGTCCGGCTTACAGGTAAGGAAAGTTCTGATATCCTTACTGCTATCTTCAAACACTGGATTGCATATTTTGGTGCCCCAGGAGAAATGGTCAAGAAGACGTCCAGTGTAATGGTCAAGAAGACGTCCAGTGTAATTTTGAAGTTGAACTATCATGGGCTGTCAATGCCAAGAATGCACTTCACAATTCATATGGTTATAGTCCTAACCTGCCTTTCCTTTTGAATGATCAACTTCCTGCACTAGAAGGTGTAAGTACAAGCCAAATTGTTAACCTCAATGCAATGCATGCTGCAAGGAAAGGTTTCATAGAGTGTGAAGCCTCTGAGAAATTGAGACGAGCCCTTCGTCATCAGGTGAGGACCACCATAACTGATCAATACAAAAATGGTGACCTTGTCCTTTTTAAAAGAAATGAATCTGATAGATGGCTTGGTCCTGGTGCTGTCATAGGCTGGGAACATAAACAAGTACTGGTAAAACATGGAGCCACATATGTTAGAGTGCATCCCTCTCGCTTAATTTTATATCCTGACACACATCATAACATCTCTGAGCACCATGACACCAGTGGACAAATAAAACCTCAGAGCCAAAATAATGATAAGTGGATATATGCCAGTAGATGACGGGAGTGAAACTGCTGATAATCCTGAACAGAATGGAGCCAATGTATGTGACACACTATCAAAAATAATCACCAAATCTGTGCAACTGCCTAAACCAGGCCAAACTATAATATGCAAATTCACCAATAATGAAGACCAAGAATGGAAGAAACTGAATGTAATCAGTAGAGCTGGTAAAGCCACTGGCAAAAATAAATATTTAATGAACGTTATTATGGAGGAAGGTGATCCATTCTGGCTAGATTTTGAGAATGGAGTCTTGGAATGGGAAACCAATAATGACGATCAAACCCTCACTGAACAAGCCCCGGAAGTAAATCTAATTACCGATTCCTCTAATGACAAATATGACAAAGCCAGGAAGAGAGAACTCCAAAGTTGGGCTGAACATAAAGTCTACACACAAGTGCTAGATCAAGGCCAACCAAAGATAAGCACAAGATGGGTCTACACTAACAAAGAATCCAATGGCAAACGAACCTTTAAGGTCAGACTTGTTGCCAAAGGTTTTCAAGATAAAGATGCCTACAATGTTAGAAATGATTCCCAATATGTCCCAAAGAAAGTTTAAGGACAATCTTAAGAGTTATGTCAGCAAGTGGTTGGATATACAAATTCATGGACATTAAAACTGCCTTTTTACAGAGCAAACAGATCGACCTGTTTACCTTCTTCCACCAAATGTACCTTCTAATTGCATTTGGAAATTATCCAAATGTGTATATGGTCTAACTGATGCATCTCGATCCTGGTACCTAACACTTAGAGAAGAATTGGTAAAGCTAGGGGCCACACCGTCGAAATATGACCAGGCTATTTTCACTTCATTTTAAAAATAAGCTACAAGGCATAATTGCCACCCATGTTGATGATTTCTGCTTTGCTGCGTCAGAGACTTTTGAGAACAAAGTCATTGATGAGCTTCGTAAACTTTTCAAAGTAAAATCTGAAGAAGTTGCTAAGTTTCAATATATTGGATTAGAAATAAAAAAAAATCTAATAATAACATCAATATTGGACAAGATGAATATACAAAGAAACTCAGACACATTCTGCTGCAGAATGGAAGAAGGTTGGAAGATAACTGAGATCACCGAGACCAGGTAGCTAATAGGTCACCTCAACTGGCTAGCCACCTAAACGAGACCTGACCTCAGTTTTAATGTTAGTGCCTTAAGTTCCATTTTAAAACAAGAAAATGTGGAATGTATTAAACAAATTAATCGAACCATAAAAAAGGCCAAAAAGGAAAAATTTCAAATTCATATTCCAAATCAGAGAAACCCTAAATTGCAACAAATCGTACAGCTATGCATCCTTTGCTAATGTAACTGATGGTGGATCACAAGGTATCTACATAATTTTTTTGGTAAATAACAACAACCAATACATGCCAATAGCCTGGCAATCTAAACACATCAAAAGAATAGTCAAGAGCACTCTTGGTGCAGAGACTTTGGCCATGATTGATCTCACTGAAGCCTGCCTCTATTACAGAAAATTGATATTAGACCTGTTACAACTGGAAGACAACCCTACAAATAACATGCAAAAGAGACAATACCTATTTGTATGATGCGGTGCATTCTACCACACAAATACTTGATAAAAGACTGCAAATTGAAATGGCAATTCTTAAAGAAATGGTTGACAGAGGAGAAATTGCAGAGATATCTTCGATAACCACTGATAAACAGATTGCTGATGGTTCAACCAAAAAGGGAGTCCCCTCCTTTAAAATTCTTGGATTCACATCTGAACCAAAGGAATCATCAGTCTAATTTTAAAATTTGGAGTCATACAATTTTGTTCAACCATTTCCTCTTTTTTTTCTTTTTTCTGCAGATAACTTTTTGATGCTGTCTCCTGAAAAGTCCATTCTTAGTACCAGAAAGGAAAGTGGGGTTAATGTCCCATCCTAGTTACCCTGCCCAAGGACTGACTGATGATCTCCCCTTGTATTGGAGGAGGGCCGCCAGGGGGCAGAAAGAAAGATGGACAGTTCATTACTTCTCTTCGAGACAAGTCACACACGTCGGTACTCTGAATAAACATCTTCTATTTACCACATCATCGTTTGGACATTATTTATTTCACTTTAACAGAGCAGATATGTTTAAATTTTTTTTTTTTTTTTTTTTTTTTTTTTACAAAGGCATCACCACATTATCAAGGCCCAGAGGCCACTCAAGGATAAGGGTTAAAGAGTGTACAGTAGAAATTGGTCAATATAGTAATCATTAGTAATGAAAATTTGGTAAATTTAATAACTTATATGGAACGGCTCATCAAGAACTTATTTACTTTAGACTTGAACACAACCATATTGTAGTCAGCCGGAAAGCAGGAAAACGGAAGACAATTCCACAGGCGTGCAGTTCTAAGAAAGAAGCCTTGTTCATGGAATCTACGTTTAGGTTTAGGCACAGATAAAGAGTGGGGGAAATTATTGATAGTGTTTACAGCTAGACGAGTGTTTCTTGTGAAAGTTTGGCGAGGGGGGACCATAGATTGAAGCTCAGTTGAACACTTTCCATGAAAATAACGATACATCAGAGACAAACTCGCAACATCTCTTCTGTGAGATAGAGGTTGCAAGGAGGAGAAAAGGACATCTCCTACGAGGCTACGAAGTCTATTTTGAACTCTATCAAGGCAGGACAAGTCCTTTCTAGCAGCTCCTGCCCAGATGTGGCAACAGTATTCCATCCTTGGACGTACCTGGCTCTTATATAGGTAGAGAATAGCATCAGCAGTGAGATATCTACTGGATCGATAGAAAGATCCCACCATTTTTCCAGCGGCCTTGGCAACATATTTGATATACGTGTTCCATTTAAGATCAGGAGTAATGGTCAAGCCCAGAAGCTTGTCAAAACTTGAGGCCTCCTGAAGACGAGAGCCATTCATTTCAATTGATGACAAATGTGGATTAGAATGTTGATGATGTAAAGAGAGAAGCTTGGTTTTAGATGCATTAAAAGTAACCAGCCACTTCTTTCCCCATTGTACTACGTGCTCAAGATCAGAGGAGAGAGAATTGGAGAGAACTTGGTCGTTTACTGTCTTAGATGTGGTACCATAAATGGTAGTGTCGTCAGCATAAATGTCTACAAATGATGTAAGGATATGATTTGGAAGATCATTAATGTAGATCAGGAAAAGAGTTGGGCCCAGGATGGATCCCTGAGGGACACCGGCATTAATACTGTGAGCTTCTGATTTTTGCCCCTCAACTACTACTCTTATGAACCTATCAGAAAGAAATGATTTAATAATTGAGAAGACTTTTCCAGCTATACCATAGCTAGCGATCTTATGAAGTAAACTTTTATGCCATACCCTATCAAAGGCTTTAGATATGTCAAGAGCAATTGCCCTAGAAAGATTGCCACCGTCGAGAGATTTGCTAATCCTATGCGATATAACTGTAAGGACATCTGCTGTAGATCTAGCAGAACGGAAACCATATTGAGTGTCACTAAGAAGGTTATTTTTGTTGAGATGTTTGATTACTTCTGTATTTAACACAGATTCTAGCAACTTACTCATGACGCACAGGAGACTTATTGGCCTGTACTGAGAGGGGGATGAGCGATCACCTGAATTCTTAAATACAGGGCATACTGATGAGATTTTCCAGGGAGATGGGAAACTATTCTCCTTAAGACAACGTTTAAACAGTTTTGTAAGTATGGGCGCTAATTCAGGTTGAAGTTTTTTGAGTACTATAATTGGAATACCATCAGGGCCAGTTGCTTTACTCGAATCAAGGTTTTTGATTAGCTTCGCAACATCACGTACAGATATACGTATATCACATAGCGTGTTTTCTGATACAGGAGGAAATATTGGGGGTTGGCGGTCTTGGTCGCAAAGGGTAGAATTAGCTGCAAAGTTCTTGACAAAGAGTTTGGCTTTGTCTGATGCTGACGAGATTACCTCAGGTCCATTGATAATAGTTGGGATGGAGCACACGCTTCTGTTCAGGATTCTGTTTGCTATTTGCCAAAACTGGTGGGAACCAAGCCGCTGCTCAGCTACTTTGGACTTAACAGATTGAGCATACAACACTCTTGCGTTCCTTATTACTTTCTTACAATGGTTGCTGGCAGTCCTGAAAACGGCTTTAGTTTCCATACATCTATTACGTTTGAAGCAGTGGAAAAAGTGATTTCTGTGCGCAATGGCAGCAGCACATTCTGGAGAGAACCATGGCTGGCTGTTAGGTTTTTGCTGAAACTTTTTAGAGGGTATGAAATGGTCAATACCTACAATTAACCATTCAGTTAGGTCTAATACTATAGAGGACACATCCTTTTTAAACATGGAATGCAGAGGTAGATCAGATATAAATGTACGGAAGCTATCCCAGTCAGCCTTAGTGTATCGATATACTGTACGATGAAGAGGTACGTCTGGGGACTTATTACATTTCATTTTTATCTTAATTGATACAACAGAGTGGTCGGAAGATCCAAGAGGCGACAGAACAGAAACTGAACATAGTTCAGGGCAAGTTGTGAGGAAAAGGTCTAGTAGGCTCGCATACTGGCCGTCATTATCGGGCACACGGGTAGGTTCCTGAACAATCTGAGTGAGGTCATAGGCAATGGAGAAATCATGACAGAACCTCCCCTCATCATCGGTCTTGTTTGAGTGGGTCAACCATTCGACGTTGTGAACATTGAAGTCTCCACATACGTGAATGTTAGCTGAAGGATAAGTAGAAAGGACTTGGTCAATTTTCTCAGATATGCTTTGAAAGATAGTAACTCCGCTGTTGTGGGGGCGATAGAGAGTAAATATAAATGCAGTAGTGTGAGCTAAAGCAACCCGGAAGCACATATAGGGTAAGTTAGGATCTTCCCTGGAGATGTCCCTCCCACATGGAAAGCTATCTTTAATATAGGCACATATTCCATGCCCATGGCGATCTTGGGGGTCAGATTTAGAAGTTAAGTTAGAGTATCCTGAAATTGCAAACTCATCTAGGGAAATAGCCTGTCCAATGCCAGTTTCACTTAAAAATAAAAGGTCTGGTTTAGTCTCCTGTAATTGGGTTTCAACCTCTGGAAGGTTAGAACGAAGACCCCTGATGTTGGAGAAGGAGACATGGTAGTAGGGGTCTACGTTGGAAGTTGGAGAACCGGGTTTAATCGTGTATTTTTTCTTGAAACTTGTCATGATGAAATTTTGGAATTTGTGGACTAGGTCGACAGATTTACTTAGAGCAGGACAGAGAGGGGAAATTAAGAGAGAAAAAGAAACGAAGAATTTTTTTTTTTTATTTGTAGCTAATGATAAGGTAAAGCCGTAACAATTACCCACTAGTATGGCATCGAGAGGCCCCACCAGAAGCTACTGCATGGTCCAGAATCCATTCACCAAATGGCAATACAGCAGCCCCAGTACTTTGCACCTGCTGATAGGACAGCCTCCTTAGTGGTTAATCCAAGGTTCGGGTCCCTGACTATCAGACGGATAACGTTTACCTCCAGCACCCTTACTAGTGACATGGCTACAAGGATAGACATAGAAACAGAAAATTTCCGCCATCTCAGCCAACTGTTCGCAAAAATACTGCCAACCTAGAAAACAGCTTTTTCTTCTCCCTTTGTCCGAAAAATCACTCATTTAAAAAATGAGGACTGAGGGACAAATAAGAAGAAGCGAGAGTAACAGGAGCTGCCGATAACGCATCCACAATGCGTTTTCTACTCTCCATTAAAAAAAAACAAAAAAAAACAAAAAAAAAACTATTAAGTATTGTACTTAATAAAAGTCCAACAGACGTGTTTAAGGGAAAGTATGGTGATAGATTCCCCTCACACGAACTAAAAATGAGTATAATTCGTAATTTTTGCTATCAACTCGGTAGATAAATAAACATATGTACGAGGAAAAAAAAAAAAAAAAAAAAAAGCTAGCATTTAATAAAACAGAAATACACAAATTAAATACTGAAATAAAATGGAGTTGTTAATATTTTAAATCTAAAATAAAAAGCATGATTGAAATCACTTATCTCAACAAAAACAATTCCGTCTCCAAATTGCAAACTGCATTGAAAGTATTTGAGTTAGTAGCGTTCAAAACATTTTTTTTTGAAATTGCTGCCTTTTGGGAAAAGAACTCCTTTGTCTTTTGTTATGTTGCATACCAGATAAAATAGTGTTGCCCAGGTGTTACAAGAATAATAATACTGCGTCGTATTTGGTAAGTGGTAGAAGTCAGGTAATCCACAATTCTCGATATCCTGAGCAAAGCAGGTATGTTAAAAGGCTGCATTGCACAGAAAAAAACAACCTCATGAGCATTACTATACAACAAAATCTGGTCGGGAGTCATAATGATAATAATGCTGTATATCACACGGTAATTGGTACATAGTGATCAAAGAGTGTTCAATATCCTAGTGCTTTTGCAGAGGAGTGTTTTTTTTTTTTTACAATATTAAATATCACTTTATTTTACACATATCTATTTATTTTTAGTATCATTTGTTACAGAGTCAGTCCTGGAAAATGCTGAATCAGTTTACAATATAAAAATAACTTTATTTCATATAATTTTTTTTTTTTGGAAGAGGAGGAGTACTTATGTTAAAAATCACTTTATTTTATATATATCTATTTTTTTTTTTAATATTACTTGTCTAATATAATCTGTTTTAGTACTTGTGATTATGTAATATCTGTTCTGGAGAAAAGGACTTTAACTTGTTTTTTTTTGCTGTACAACATTTATTTCCTCATTCTCTTGTTACCGCTGTGATATACCTCACATAATTGTCATCCCAAATGTCATCCATGCCTCTAATGTAATCTCGAATAGTATTTTCATCTTTCCAAAGTTTTTATTTTTTCCTTACCATTGACGTCATTTTGCATGCAATTGCATACGCGTATCCGCACTACGTTGCGATAGTCTGCCTCACCAGTTTTTGAACCTGCTTTTACTCTAGCTCACTTTCCACACTACAACTTACTCCTGCAGTCTCCAGCGCTTTCAGCTCACTCCAGTGGTTCCATTTCACTCTTGCAATGACCACAGCAGCCTTTAGTTCACTTGTACAGCTCCAGCACGTCCAAACACAGGCTCCTGCAGCCTTTGATGTCCAGCTACCAGCTTTGATACATGTCGATGTCCAGCTCCAATGCATATACGATCCTTTTTTATGAATGACTTGTAAAAGACATTGGTCCACAGAATTAGTCAAATTTGTGATTTCGTCAACAGTTATTCCTCGTGATACCTCATGGAGAGCATCCCACAACTCTTCTTTTGGCATCCACTTGCATAGAAGCGTCGCTTCCATGATACTCCAAAGGTTCAAATCTGGTGAATTCGCAGGCCACTCCATCTTCCGTAGCCCAGAGAACCCTAGTTGTTGCAAATATTTTTTACTTTTGTTTGCTGCATGCAAGGGAGCATTATCATGCATAAAAAATAATGGTTCTTCTGAATGTCAACCTTTGTTTCTTCAGCCATGGTTCAAAGTACTCCTTCAGAAAAGCCATGTAAGCATTTGACATCATTTTTATGCCTTCTGGGACTCTCCATGGGCCAACTAAAGTACCTCCGATAATCCCAGCCCAAATCATTATCCCACCACCACCTTGTTAGTGCCTTAAACGTTGATGACGATGTCATCCATCTA
This sequence comes from Euprymna scolopes, assembly GCF_053919585.1. NCBI lineage: Eukaryota > Metazoa > Mollusca > Cephalopoda > Sepiida > Sepiolidae > Euprymna > Euprymna scolopes. The sequence goes on from NC_136494.1 coordinate 50,146,558, forward strand.
GGACCCATCCCTTTGCTCCAGCCATCTGGGCCATCAAGAGTGACATGCACTTCATCCATGAGCAAAATGTTGGAAAAATCTGTTTTCATGTTGTCCTCTGCCCATTTCTATTGGTTTTGTATGTGATGTTGCTTTAATGGAGGCTTTGTCATGGCTTAACAGACTCTGCCACTTATTTCAGAAGATGACATTGAGTACTTTTTGAGATATTCTTTAATCCGGCTTGGTCAAAGACTTCTCGACTTGTCTACCTAGGCTTCTTAACAACTTCACGTTTAATTTGGAGTAGAGAACGATATTTTGAGGGTAGTTTTAACTTTTGCTAGCTGTCCTGTAATAGGACTCTTTTCAGAACTACTCAAACCACCTTTACAACACATTTTCTTGACAAAACAAACTTGTTAATAATCTGACACTCACCTCAAATACCGTGGATTCAGCAATTATGATTGCAAGTTGTTTACATTGCGCAGAACAGTACGAAAGTTTCACAGTACGCGCAGCTCAGCATAGCCAACATTTCCGAAGTAAATTTATGAAACTGGTCAAAAAATGTTATCTTGTTAATAATTTGACTGCAGTGTATATCATCCTTAACTAATCATCTGTTTGCCATCTCTCAGTGCTATTACCATCACCTTCCTTGTCTGGTATCTACTTTATTTGTTACGAGAGATTGACTGGCACCTCTATCTTTCGACCCTCCATAACAAGTGATGACCATAACGTGATATTTAAATACAGGCAAAATGGCTGGCAGAGAAAAGGCCACCATGATACTTGAACACAAGCAGCAGTCGGAGAAGAAGATGACATTCCGTTCAGATTTGACCAATAATCACAGCTATCAAACATCTAAACAAACTCAGCCTGTTAATTTTATTTTTTTATTTCGGATTAGGGACTGACAAAATTTACCACAGAATTACCTCACCCTATATGTAACACGATATAACTTTATTATAAATTAATATTATCAGTATAACTTTTGTACCATTTAAAAGAAGAAGGGCAAAATAAACCAGTAATAATTTTTGAAAATTTTTTTCATCGAGCGAAAATAATGAAATTGCGAGACTAAAATCGTATTTACATAATTGGCACTTTAAAATAACGCTCTCATTCTGAATGTGAAAACATACCTGTGTTTAATAAATCTAGCAAAAATCAACTAATGGTCAGATTTTTGTGAAATTTTCGATATTTATCCATTTTAGAATGAAATTATATATAAAATGCAGTTTCCGTAAAATATATGAGGGGAAATATTTTTTTAGTGCGTATTCTCCCCCTTTATTTTTTCGAAATTTGAACAAAAAATATTTAAATCTATCGAAATTTCTTTTTATTATGAAACATAAAGAGTTCAAATAAGTAAAAAAATATTTATTTTTTAAAAGTTTAAATACACATATTGAACAGAAATTTACCTTGAAGTTGCAATTAAAAAATGATATAAATTTAATATATTTTTTTTTAAATAGCGTTTTTTTCGAATTAATATATACTATAATCAGTTGAATTGCCAAGAAAAAGAAACTTCGTAAACATTAATTAATTTTTAAAAGATTAAAACGATTAAAACTACATTATTTCAAAATGTTCCGTTACAACAGATTTTTAATTAATTGTGCCTAATTTTTTTTTTAAATATTAAGTTTTTGCATAAACATGTCAGCTATTTTATCACCAGATTAAAACCGATTTGAAAATATTATTGCACAAATATTAAGCATTTTGTAGCCCCCTCATATTTTGTTCGTCTCTTTTTTACCGAACAATATATGGAAGGCCGTATGTAACCAAAAGAACAGTCAGTAAAACCGTATTTCATATTTAATATACAAATGTTTATAATATTATCATCATTAAATTGTGTACATCTTAAAACCTAACAAAAATATAACAAAGATTAATTATTAATTGTAGTTTGAAGAAGATAAACAAAGGTTTAAAAAAATAATTAAGTCACTTCTGCTTTTCCATAGTTCGTATAGTTAACACAAGTCTGACGTCACGGAAACATGCGCTCCGTTTCTCACATTGTTTTGGGGATACCTAGTGTTTACTTTATTAGTTACGGCACCTCCATCTTTCGACCTGCTGCAACAACGTCATGTTTAAATGACAATCAACATCTCGTTCTAAAATATTTGTTTTTGCTTGTTTTTAAAGCCGACTACTAGGCCTTTTGGTCAAGATCAAAGTGTAGCTTTGCCGGGGACCAATGTCCTCGATCAGCCAAGGAAGAAACTGTATCGGGATTTAGTGGAGGGGACCGCGAAGGATCCACTTTGTAGGCGGATGGGATGGTCGATGGAGGTTGTCCGTTCTCAATGGTGTTGGGCGCCGGGACGGGAGATTCTGAATAACTCGGAATTCTCCCTGACTTGGCGACTGGTCCGAAATGCGCTGCCCCTCTTCGACGTACTTTTCCGGTATAAAGAACATACCAGCCGCTTCTGTCCGTGCTGTGACGAACGCGAGCCCGAAACAATCGAGCACGCGTTTTTTAGTTGCAGCCGGATACAGCCCCTATTAAGGTACGTCGAGGGGGTAACAGCTCGCATCGATGCCGAGTGTCTGCTCGATCTCGACGTAGGAACTTTTGTGTACAACATGGAGCCGCCGTTCCCCAGGGAGGAAAGTTTGGTTTTCCTGGCGATCCTAGCAGTAGCGCGCATGACCATTTGGATCGCGCGCCTCAAGTTGGTCCACGAAGGGACATCTGTTCCTGATCGGGATCTGATCGTTTACTTTAAACATTTGCTTAAAGTAAAGATCAGATGCGATTGGAAGAGGTTGCCTAGAGTGGAATTTGACAAGAGGTGGGTGCACAGCACTAGTTTGTGCATCCGTCGAGGAGCCAAGTTTCAATACGTGTTCCCTCCTTAGGCATGGCATGGGCGGTGCTGGGTCCTACGGAACCCATCCCGCCTAGGTTAGCATTATAAGTTCAGTAAAGTAACTCTTGACTGGTGGTACAAATGAGATCCTGTTCCTGATTTTATTTTTTGGTATTAGAGAACCTCTGAGTCTGCCCAACCCCCCTGCTCCTCATCTTTATTTTCTGATGCCCCCGGTCATCCCCCTACTCAGAGGTCACCTTCCTACCCCCTCCATCCGTTGCTTTATTTTCTCCCACCTCCATTAAGGCGACTTCCCCAAACCCCATTAGGGATGCTCTGCTTGTTTTCGGTTCCCCGGAAAACAGTGGGGGATCTAGCCACATAGAATAGTACAGGGGGGTCTTACTAACAACACATTAGTAGTTTTTTCCTTATTTTTGAAATGAACATTTTCATTAGTTTTTTCCCACTCCACGAACATTTTTTGCCAATTAATTCAAGAACTCTTTCTAATGAAATCGAACTTTATTTTCTCACACATACACACACACACACACAAAAAAAAAAAAAAAAAAAAAATGCACACATGCAAACATACAGAAATGAATATACAAATTGTACATAGTTAAATTTTACATTGAACGCTGGGGTTATTAGTTAGATTAGGATCCACAGAGTGATTGAGGTATTTTGGTAAATGTTGCCAGTCAAGAGTAAGACTTCAAAGTCTCATCTGTTACATAGTCAAAAAGACCCTGTACCCTCCCCCTCCCAATTTCTTGTAGGGCCTTGTGCCTAATTTTGTTGAATTGAATTTTTTGTACGTTTTTTATGTTCAATTTTTTCTTTCTCAATAAAATATATAAACAAGATCAAAGTGTAGTATCTGTTCTTCAGATGCTGCACTTCCATTTCTTGTTCTCTTTCGGTGGAGGAGAAATCCTTCACGACTGAAACAATTTTTATTTTTGTACCTTTTCTCCACGTTAAAAAAACGACCCTGGTGTCTAACTCTGTCCCGTGGGGAGGCATAGTAAATAGGTACTAGGCCTTTTGGTCAAGATCAAAGTGTGGTATCTGTTCTTCAGATGCTGCATTGCTTCCATTTCTTGTTCTATTTCGGTGGAGGAGAAATCCTTCACGACTGAGACAATTTTTATTTTTGTACCTTTTCTCCACGTTAAAAAACGACCCTGGTGTTAACTCTGTCCCGCGGGGAGGCATAGTAAATAGGTACTATTACAGAGATAATACCTGATGGGGCGGGGATGAGGATCTCTTAGAACAGAACTGAACCATACCTTATTCCGACCCCAGGATCCTACTGATCGCTGGAGCAAGCCATGATTTATGCTTAAGGCGAACAAAAAGTGCAGAACTTATAGTAAAGCTAACAGGTATTAGATAGCTACGCTTTTAGCCTTTTTTTCTAGCGACAGGTGGATCTTTCCAGAACAGGTGGTCACCATTTTGAGTATCTGTCGTCTTGTCAATCAATAGCATATGAGTGTTAGGAGGAGAAGTATAAACAGGACAGTAATTTGTCATAAGTGAAAAAAGTCATTAAACTAAAAACAAAAGACTATTTCGATTACGGTTTTTTATTTTTAACTTTCTCTTTTAATCGAATCATTTAGTTTTCATTTACTCAACAATAAAATCTGCGTAAAATGTCAACGTTTTCTTTTTATTTGATTTCCTATTATAAAAACATTAAAACAAAAAATAATAATGGGAACGAGGTTGGGTGGGGTGTTCGAAAGTCACAAACCACGTGACCAGAGTGAGAGAAAAGGAACGGTCTCATTCATGTTCACATCGCTAGGAGTTGAACAGCCGTTAATTTTTGTGCAGAGCACCAAACGTTTCTAACAAAAATGTCTATTAAGGCTGTTTGCGTGATGAAAGGCGATGGAGAAGTTAGCGGCACTATCTTTTTCAACCAAGAGGTAAACACCAAAACATTGACTGACCTTGTTGAATCATTATTGTCTAGTCGTTCACCTTTGTTCGTTTTTTTTTTTTTTTTTCCGGATTCGAGATAAAGGCGGCGTAATTTAGAGGATTAAGGTTTTTTTTTTTTTTTAATTTATATTTTATTCCCACCCAAGATTTAAAGGACGATTATCGAAAAATAAACGAATGTTAACATTTTATATTTTCATTGTAAAGTGCACTCCCTAATTTTTACGTGAAAAGCAATGAAAACCACGTTAACATGCTCCATTGCTCCAGGAGCTATTGAGTATGTGTTCATTTTACAATGAAGACAACCTCGCCCATCTGTGCATGTAAAAATACATTTTTTTTTTTTTTTTTCGGCGGAGTTGTACAACCACCCCCTCCCTGCGTAATTTCTATACTGATAGGTTTTTTGAATTTTTCTTTTCACTCGATTATTACTGATTGCATACTAATTAACCAGATTATGAAAAAAAAAAAAGAAAAAAATCATGATTTCGACATCTGAAAGGTGTGCTCACTTTTTAGTTACTGATTCTCGTAAATCAGTCACCCATTTTGTAACCAATAAAAAACGCGGGTATATCAAAAATATCAAAGTAAAAATATGAGCCTACTGCATTTGTAAGTCAGAAATATTTTTGTTACTCAAAGAAAAAAATACATGACTTTTTTTTATGAAAATAAAGTTTCGATTTTTTTTTTTTTTTTAGTTTTGGGGGTTGTATTACTGTACACATAGATTCGAAAACAAATATATAACAAATGTTATCAAAGGTACCTAACTGGATGTTTTTAGGGTGCTAATGCAATGCACTTACTGATCCGCGCTATTTTTTAAAATCGTATTTCTAAGTTTAATTAAAGTTTTATTTTTATCTTATTTTTTAATTCAATTGTAAGATTAAAGTACAGATTAGGTACAAAACACCCCCCTCTCCATGTTAAGAATGGCTTTTTAAATAACGTTATTTCAGCACGAATCAATAAGTGCATAACTTCATAGTACCGTTTTTAGTGTTTTTATTAATGTAGCATGTTAAAAAATTAAGTATTACAAATTTCACTAACATGCTGGAGAAATGTTGGGTTTGTTTTATTGTACACATAAATTCGAAAAAGTTATCACAAAACAAATATAGAAATGTTATGAAAGGCAAGATAAGTTACTTTTCTACCTAACTGGATAGATTTTAGTGTTTATATTTAATGTAATATATTTATTCAGCTCGAAAAACATGCAGTGTTTACCGATGTATTGGAAAATTTAAAATGGCGGCTCACTCTCTCTTTGAGTCGGTAAGTTTGGGAAAATGAGTAAAAAAACAGACAAAATACTGTTAGAAACTCTCTCAATGTTACCGTGACATAGGCTGACATATGTTCGAGTTTTTAACAGTATTTTGACTTATTTATAACTCATTTTCCCAAACTTATCGCCTTTACAGAGTTTTTTTTTTTCTCTCCAAGAAAAGATTTTTAACCGTATAATTGTAAGGTGTAAAGTACAAGCTTTTTTTGTTCTTTTTATTTGTAACCGTATTTGTTTTATTTTCAAGACTTGTTGTTCAGTCAAGTTCTTTTGGTGGCACTGTCTTTTTTTGGGGGGGGGGGGGGCAGCAATTTCTTCTGACGATATGAGATTGTTGTCTGCATCGCAGTTTTCATTTTTTTTTTTTTTTTTTTTAAACAGGTACTCTTGCATAATTTGACCCGAATTCTCGTGATTTCCCGTCAAAAACGTTTGTCTAAAATATTATATTCGGTTTATTGGAAAGTGAATTAAATTTCACATTGACCCTGAAAATATCGTAAAAATAGAATCAATAGAAAAATTTTTTGATAGATTTTTTTTTTTTTTTAAGTTTAAAAATTGAAAAATACTAAACTCGTAAAATTCAATTAATTTCATTAGTTTAAAAAAAAAAAAATTCTATTACTTTTTATACAACTTTAATAGTTTAGTTTGGAAGTATAATCCATAAAGAAAATAAACAACCCACTTTTAAAAGAAATTACGAGTTTTTTTTATATTTTATTCGCAGTTTCGTGTTAGGGGTGTCAAAAATTCCTACAAAAATTCTGATACACCTAGTGTAACAAGCAATAATGCGGGACCAGTCTGGAGCTTCTGGGTACATATTTACTTGACTTTATGTGGAGACAAAAATTTGGAAACGATCCTTTTGTCTCCATCATAAATCACATTTCCGAAAGCTACCCGGTTGGGGGGGCTTCTTTCCATTTCCTCTACCCATCACCTCCCTTTTTGCTGTTGATGGCCGTTCAACAGTCGACCGAAGTAAAAGATTCCTAAGGAAATATCCTCATCTCAAGACAGTTCTTCCGCCGGCAATTAACTATAAAAAAACAAGAGAACACTTTCTTGAAGAAAAAAAAAAAAAAGTTTTGTGTAATCCCCCCTCCACCTATCAAAAAAAAAACAAAAAAAAAACAAACAAAACAAACAACCTGACTGAAAAGTCTTGGAAAAAAAATGTACTTGCACCTAACATTTATACGGGTAAACAACCTTTTCTTGAAGATAACAATATTCAAATAAATATTTTGCAAAAAAGAAAAAAGTTAAATAAATTAAACATTTATTTTCAAAGGTTTTTTTGCTTTTTTTCCTTAGTCTGCGTCTGTTACGCCGCTCGGCTGTCACCCATGATTGCGGGTCTCCCCCGATCCGGTCTTAATGGGAAATAATGAGAATTCGAGTCAAATTATGCAAGAGTACTTTTTAACATGTATAGATTTATTTTCTTGCCTGTCATTTTTCTATTTGGCGAGTTTGAAAATATTTGTCAGCTTTTTTGTTGGTTTATTCGCTTTCTTCCAATTCGAATGTCGTCTGCTTCCATTTAGATAGCGCTTTTTCTTTGGCTAATAAAACTCAAATTCAATAATAAAAAAAACCCCAAATAACTAATCAGAAAATAGTCACTTCCCCCCTTAATATCACCTTAAAAATTACTAAAAACATAACAGAAAAAAATTCAATAAATAAAATAAAAAATCGAGTTGTAGCAGTGTCAGAAATTTCGTGAAAATAGTGAATAATTCCACCCCATCTTTCCAAGCTTATAACTCCTCGAAAAATGTAATTCAAGCCCTAATTTTTTTTTTCAATTAAAGGAGTAAGGACCAAGGTTTTATTTAAAAAAAAAAACAAAACAAAACAATGTGTTTTTTTTTTTTAAAAAAGGTTTTAAACTTCGGACTTTACAGGTAAATTTCTAAAAAACTGATTTTTTTTTTTGTTTTAAATTTGAATATATTATTTATTGACCTTTTCTCTTCAATTTGTGATATATAAACCTATTAAACATAAATTATTTACTTTTTAATAGACATTTCAAAATGAGAGGCGTAAATTATTCGACCCCCTATCTTTCTAAGCTTATAACTCCTCGAAAAATGTAATTCAAGCCCTAATTTTTTTTTCAATTAAAGGAGCAAGGACCAAGGTTTCATTAAAAAAAAAAAAAAAAAGACAAAAAGAAAAAATGTGTTCTTATAAAATAAGGTTTTAAACTTCGGACTTTACAGGTAAATTTCTAAAAAACTGATTTTTTTTTTTGTTTTAAATTTGAATATATTATTTGACCTTTTCTCTTCAATTTGTGATATATAAACCTATTAAACATAAATTAATTATTTACTTTTTAATAGACATTTCAAAATGGGGGGGGGGCGTGAAAATGGGGGGCGTGAATTTAAAAAAAACGTTTGTCTAAAATATTATATTCGGTTTATTGGAAAGAACATAAAATTTCACATTGACCCTGAAAATATCGTAAAAATAGAATCAATAGAAAAATTTTGATAGATTTTTAAAATTTAAAAATTTAAAAATATTGAGTTTAAAAATTGAAAAATATTGAGTTCGGAAAATTCATTACTGTTTTAAAAAAAAAATAAAAATATTTTTATTACTTTTAAAACAACTGTAATAGTTTATTTTGGAAGTATAATCCATAAAGAAAATAAATAACCCACTTTTAACAGAGAAATTACGAGATTTTTATATTGTATTCGCAGTTTCGTGTTAGGGGTGTCAAAAATTCCTACAAAAATTCTGATACTGCTAGCGTTTCAACAGTTGAACAACGTTCATCGCTTGGGTTGGCTGACACCGATGATTGCGTCTCGCCAGATCCATGCTTGACGGGAATTCACAAGAATTCGGGTCAAATTATGCAAGAGTACCAAATTTATATATACAAAAAACATTTGAAAATCAAACAATTTTTAGAAAGTGCATTGTTTTGTGCTTTTAATAACGAAGTGACTATTCGCAGCCGGCTGCGGCTATTCTAAAATGCTATTCGCAGCCGGCCGGCGGCGAAACCGGAAGTTGTCGAGTCGACGGTATTGATCTCAAAATTATAAAAAAAAACCTTACCAGAAATTTATTGAAAAGAGCATAAAATTTCACATTGAACCTGAAAATTACGTAAAAATTGAACTAATAGAAAAATTTAGATCGATTTTTAAAGTTAAAAAAGTTAAAAAAAAGTGAACTCGTAAAAATCAATGTATTTGTATACGTAAAAAAATGGCTGCTTGTAACATCAGAGAAACGCGCTTAGACATTTTGTAAACATTGTTTTTTTTTTTTTAAAATAATACTTCTATTATGTTTTAAACGACTGTAATAGTTTATTTTGGAAGTATATTTCATAAGGAAAATAAACAACCCACTTTAAAAACAGAAATTACGAGTTTTATATATTTTATTCGCAGTTTTTTGTTGGGGGTGTCAAAAATTCCGCCTAAAATTCTGATACACCTAGCGGGCGGGCAACGAAGCCTGTAAAATGGCGACAGGTAGAGACAGTCTCCAGGGTTTAATACCATCTAAACGGTAAATTTGCTGTGGGGTTGATTATCAGATTCGTTGTCAGCGACCCGAAAACCTGTGTAAGAAGGCAGGACTAAAGTGATCGGTGTTATGAAAGAATGGTAATATCGCGGTTCAAAAATATCAGTAAATACGCTAATTTTATTAAAAATAAACTTTGCCAAAAAACACAAATTATTTACTAAAAACAAAAATATTTCGCAACTGAGCAAGTGATAAAGCCACGCCCATGCCGTTCTCTGTACCCCAAATTCTCCGCTGTGTTAGTAACGAAAAACTAAAACAAATAATTAAAATGAAAAGACATGTTAAATTCTCCGCTCAAAATAAAAAATGGGAGAGAGAAAAATTAAATTCGCCACTGTGTTGGTAATTAAAAATTAAAACAACTTATTTTTTACTTGTAAACTGGTTTATTAATTGTAGAAAACAAAAATAAACGGGAGAAAAAAGCAGCTCAAAATGAAAGAAATTGTTAAATTCTATTACAAAAGAAAACAAATTATTTTTACAATTCTAGCCAAGAATTTACTTAAGATTTGTCTGACGTCACTTCCGGTCAGCTGATGCGACCGGCTGCGAATAGCATTTTAGAATAGCCGCAGCCGGCTGCGAATATCAACGGCCTTTAATAATTCGTGGAAATACGTGTCCCTTCTCACGCCATCTCCGAACTTAAAAATAAATCTTAAAAAATATTTTCAAACTTTAATTTGTAATATCGTGATTTGACGGTGTAACATCCTGATATGAACCGTCTAGAGTTGTCGAACTTACTTTCGACTTGGCCGGGCGTAATTGCAAAACTGCCGTTTATTTTATATACGCGTGCCAATCTTAAGTAAAATGTACGTAAAGAGCCATAATTATAGATATTCAGCCTTATTTTTATTCCTTTTCGTACTAATAATACACTTACAGCATGTTTATTTGTAACATGTAAACCGGTGAAATAAAACATGGGCGATCATGCAAAGTCATCAAGGGAAATAATTCTAAATACATAACACCAAGGGAGATAACTTTTATGCAAGATTTTTAAGCAGTAATTTCATGTCGTTATCCAAAAATTACGTTTACGTAAAAAAACTAGTTTACGAAAATAAAATTTTGCTAAATTTGTCAGTTTTCAGAAAACCTTTACTTCCCTTGTTACGATTTGAACTTTCCAGTTTTAATAAAATCTTATTAGCAAAACTCAAATTTAGCTAATTGTCTTCAAAACTAATTTAATTTTCTACCTTATCGTTTTTCGGACGCTTATGTCAACGATCATTAGGTGTATCAGAAAGTGCCATTAAAAATGATCAGAACTTTAATAATTCAACTTACTATTTTTCGAAGCTTATAACTAGAAAAATGTAATTCAAACCTTTTTTTTTTTTTTTTTTTCAATTAAAAAAAAATAACAGCTTTAATAGCAAATTATGCAATTTTTTTTTTTTTTTTTAAGCGGTTTTCTTAAAAAAAAAGAAAATATAAAGAAAATCAACATTTTGACTTGCTTAAAAATATGTATATAAATGCCAAAAAATCACTTTAAAAATATGCTATTAAATGGGTAATTCCATCCTTCATTGTTACGAATGTATCCATATTTATATTTTAAATTCCATGTATTTTTTAAATAAAAGGATTTTTTAAAGCAAGGGTCGTAGAAAATCGCGGGTTTGTACACATAGATTCGAAAAAGTTTCAAAAAACAATATAACAAATGTTATCAAAGGCAAGATAAGTTACTTTTCTACCAAACTGGATATATTTTTCGTGTTTTTATTCAATGTAACATGTTTATTCAGCTCGAAAAACAGTGTTTACCGATGTATTGGAACATTCAAGATGGCGTCTTATTCTCTCTTTAACACGGTAAGTGTGGGAAAAGATGTTATAAATAAAAAACCGGATAAAATACTGTTAAACTCGCTCAATATGTTACCGTGACATAGGTTGACATATATTCGGCGGGTTTTTAATAGTATTTTGTATAGTTTTTTATTTATAACACCTTTTCCCATACTTACGGTGTTAAAGAGGGTGTGAGACGCCATCTTGAATTTTCGAATACATCGGTAAACACTATGGTTTTCGAGTTGAATAAACATGTTACATTGAATAAAAACACAAAAAATATATCCAGTTTGGTAGAAAAGTAACTTATCTTGCCTTTGATAACATTTATTTGTTATATATTTGTTTTTTGACAACTTTTTCGAATCTCTGTACAGTAATACAAACCCAAAATCGCATTTTCGCAACGTGTTTTGTGCAGCAAAGCTGTAAATAGCTGCTGCTGCTAAAATGAAATTTATGAAATACGGATTCGTCCAAGGGACATAATGTCTTTTTTATTGCGTGTGTTAACCAAAATTATTATTTTTCATCCTCCATAGTTAAAAAGGAAACGAACATTTAAGTTTTTCCCCTAGAACAAAAAATCCGCTTCCATTTTTTTTTTTTTTTTTTTTTTTTTTTTTTTTTTCAATGAAATACGAGTTTTAGATTGATATATTTTAATATTTCTTTATTGACTAATTTTTTATTTAAAATTTTTTTTTTATCTAAAAAAAACAAAAAACATTCAATGAAATAGAAATATTTGCCATCAAATAATATGAGCTTTCATTAACAAAAAAAAAAAATTATGCTTTGGATTTTACAGGTAATTTCCAGAAATCTATTTTTTTTTGTTTTGAATTAGAATATTTTCTTTATTGAGCTTTATCTTCAATTTGTGATGTATAAAACGAAATTAATTAAAATTTTAATAGACATTTCAAAATGAGGGAGGTGGGGTGAATTTGAAAAAAAAACAACGTTTCTCTAAAATATATTTGGTCTATTGGAAAGAGCATAAAATTTCACATTGACCCTAAAAATATCGTAAAAATGGAACCCATAAAATTTTTTTGATAGATTTAAAAATACTTGTAAAATTCTACTGATTTTTATTTATTATTTTTATTTTATTTTATTTTTTTTTTTATTACGTAAAAAAAATGGCTGCATGAAGGCACGGCGGCATTTTGTAAACACTATTTTTAAAAAAATAAAAAATATTTCTATTTTTTAAACAACTTTAATAGTTTATTTCGGGAGTATATTTAGGTGTATCAGAATTTTTGTAGGAATTTTTGACACCCCTAACACGAAACTGCAAATAAAATATAAAAAATTCATTTCTTTTAAAAGTGGATTGTTTATTTTCTTTATGGATTATACTTCCAAAATAAACTATTAAAGTTGTATAAAAAGTAAAAGAAATATTTTTTTTTTTTTTTTAATGAAATTAATTGAATTTTACGAGTTCAGTTATTTTCATTTTTTAAACTTAAAAAGTCTATCCAAATTTTTCTATTGATTTTATTTTTACGATATTTTCAAGGTCAATGTGAAATTTTATGCTCTTTCCAATAAACCGAATATAATATTTTAGACAAACTTTTTTTTTCACGCCCCCCCCCCCCTATTTTGAAATGTATATTAAAAAGTAAATAATTAATTTATGTGCCAAAGTTTTGTTTTATATATCACAAATTGAAGATAAAAGATCAATAAATAATATATTCAAATTTAAAACAGTTTTTTTTTTTAGAAATTTACCTGTAAACTCCGAAGTTTAAAACTTTTTTTTAATCACTTTTTGAAGCCTTTGTCCTTGCTCCTTTTAATTGAAAAAAAAAAATTAAGGTTTAAATTACATTTTTCGAGTAGTTATAAGCTTGGAAAGACGGGGTCGAATTATTCAATATTTTCACTAAGTTTGACACACCTAGAGTATATTCCATACAGAAAATAAACAACCCACTTTAAAAAGGGAAAATACGAGTTTTTTTTATATTTTATTCGCAGTTTTCTGTTAGGGGTGTCAAATTACTCCAAATTTCTGATAACTGCTCATCAAATCTAAGAGATAACCAGCATAAACATGGCAAAAATAAGGGCAAGACTGGAGTTTAGGTGGAAAAATAATCTCGAACCCTTTATCACATAAAAGTAGGCACCGCCGAAAAATGAAGTTGTTGTTGTTGTTTTTTAAAACGAAATTACATTTATCAAAAACCATGATTTCTGAGTAACTTTTTTTTTTTTTTTTTCCAGAAAGATAAAACCCTGAATTTTATCGTATAGAAAGCTGAATAATGTAAAACTTTTTCTATTTTTAATTAAATTTTAAATGTTAAAATTTTCCCAAAAGTTAACAATTGACATTTTTTGTCTTGCACAAAAAGCATATATAAATATTTTTAAAAAAAGGTTTTTGAAAGAATTAAGTTGTTTATTTTTAGTCTAAGATTTAGGGTGATTTTCTATGAATATATGCAAAAATATTATATAAGTACCTGGATTTCAAATAATTCCACTTAATTCATATAGGCGACCAGTTACTTCGCATCAATCTAGAGTCCAGATCGAGAATATTTACGTTTGTGTTTAATAAAAAGCAAACTATGGAGGACCAAACAGGCCAAAAAAAACTTATTTTTCAGTAACGAAAATTTCAATGTATTATTAACGCTGAGGCTGGCCAGTACCAGATGGGTGACCATTTTGATGAGCTTGGTTTTTAATGTGTATGTGTGAGGGTAGGCTCCCAAAAATGGGGGGGGTAAAGCAGAATAAAAATTAAAATTGACCCAGTCTAGAAAGATTTCTCATTCATTGAACGAGGAAGAACTGTAGGATTTTTTGACTACATAAGCCACCCTGAGGCTGGCCAGTACCAGATGGGTGACCATTTTGATGAGTTTGGTTTTTAATGTGTATGTGTGTGGGGGGTCAGGCTCCCCAAAATGGGGGGGGGGCTTCTTTCTGACAGGCTTTTCAAGAGATTCACGCATAATTCACAATTTTAAGTGTGATATTCAGTCATAACACACCCGAAAACCAATTTAAATCAACTTTAGAAAAACAAGTTGGACAACATCGGCAATTTGACAAGAATTTATTCTAAGCTTCCTTTTGTGTAATTTTGACACTGCAAGTGTACGGGCCATACTAAAATAATAACTTTATTTAGAATGCCATTCTTAACATGGGGGTGTTCAACTATTCTGCACTTTCACCTAAGGTTTAACCATTTTTTTACGGTGCGTATTTTTCGCAGTATAAAAAAAAGTACTGTTTCTAGTTTAAAATTAATTTTTCACTATAAAGTTTCGTTTATGGCAGACGGACGAACAAATGTCCGCTATAGTTTCGGTAAAATAAAAATAAACACGTGTAATAATAAAAATAATAAATTTTTATTTACCATCCATAATTTTGTCTCGCAATGAAAAGAGAAACGTCTCGTTTCTATGTGAGTGTTGACCAACATAAATTGTACTGATTCACGCTTGCACCGGTTTTGGCAGTCATGGAGATTCAACAAAATTATTTCAGCGCGTATGGTCCACCGTAGTCGAAAGGCGGCAAACGTTATCAAATGGGATCGAAAAACTGATATTTTTTAACACAAGGGCACAATATTTATCGATTTTTTTTTTTTTTTTTTTTTTTTTTTTTTTTTTTTTTTTTTTGTATTCAAAGAATTCCCTATTTGATAATGGTCATGCATTATTCGGCTCGCTAAAAAAAAAATTATTAATTTATCGAATATTTTAAAATGGCTTTTTTCGTATAAATATTTAAAAAAAATTTTTTTTTTTTTTTTTTTTTGCTTAACTTAAATTAATTATTTTACTTAACATATTCACCGAATTTCACACTCCAAAAGTCAAAAGCGGAATAATTAAACACAATCAAAGTTCTGATATTCAGACGTCAAAATAAGGTATGTAAACAAGTGTTTTTTTTTTTTTTTTTTTTTTTTTAATCTATAATCCTGTCCCTTACAACAACGGAATATGTTTTGTTTAGTTTCAGATGATTATTTTAAGCATATTTGTTCCCACTTCAAAACAAGGGGGGGGGGTTGTAAGCAAAAAAAAATATATATATAAATATCGTTTATGAAAAATAAATACACTGTTATAAAGTTCATTCTTCTCTTAATAATCGCTGAAAATTTCGTATTGATTGGATTTTTGGTAGATTTTTAAAAAGACGATCTGTCAAAAAGTACTTGCCTGCTCCCCCCCCCCCCCCCCAGTTTTGGTGGTGCCTACATAAAAGGAACTAATTTCCCTAATCACCGGTTGGTACGTTACTAGTTCAATAATATAGGTATTTCAAAAGTTGTTTTTGAAAACAACTTAAAGAAGCCCAACTTTTTATTTATTTTAAAATGTTTCACGATCTTTTTTTCACTATCTTTCTAAACAGAACGTTCCACGATATCTTAAGCACCCTTTTTTTTTTTTTTTTTTTTTTTTTAGCACGGTAACAAAAATACATAAGTACCGAAGGTTATTTAATTAATAAATTTAAATTTGAAATAGAGAAATAATAAATTGCAAGATATTACGCGTGTTTAATATTAATTTGTATCGTTTATAACTACTCACTCACGTAATTTAATAATCACGCGATTCAATTTTTAATTAAAAAAATATTGTTTAAACTTAAACTTTAAAAAGTCTGATAATTTATTATTTCTATTGTTTATCATTAAGGTACTAGTGCATAGAGCGATCCGGACGTAAATAATAACGTTATATTTAAAAGGCCATTCTTAATATGGGGAGGGGAGTGTTTTATAGATATTCTATATACTTCAACCTTACAATTGAATAAAAAAACATAAAACTTTAATTAAACTTGGAAATACGATTTAAAAAATAGCGCGGCGCGGATCACTCTCTGCACTAGTATCTTCATTAAAAAAGGTATTCATTGTGTAAAAAAAAAAAAAAAAAAAAACACACACACGGAACATATAAGACATTTAAATATGAATAGAACTTTTCATAATTGTAACCTACGAAAACCTTTTTTATTTTAATTAAAAGCAATATAAAAAGAAGTTGTTTTTTTTTTTTAAGTTGTTTTCAAAAACAACTTCTGAAATACCAATATTGTTTATATATTATTGACATAGTAACGTACCGGTGATTAGGGAAATTAGTTCCTTTTATGTGATAAAGGGTTCAAGATTATTTTTCCACCTGAACTCCAGTCTTGCCAAAATAAGCATATTTTGCAAGATATGATTTGGGACGCTGAATAATCAGGAGAACAATAAATGTTAAACGAAAAAAAAAAAATGATTACACACAAAGAAATTTGTTTTTCTTTAAGTAATCAGTAGGTATCCCCCAAAACAATGTGAAAAACGGAGCGCATGTTCCCGTGACGTCAGACTTATGTTAACTATACAAACTATGGAAAAGCAGAAGCGACTTAATGATTTTTTAAAAACTTTTGTTTACCTTCTTCAAAAACCTAACAAAATTATAAAGATCAATTAGTAATTACTAATTAATCTTTATAATTTTGTTAGGTTTTAAGATTTACAGTTTAATGATTAATAATATAAACATTTGTATGTGAAATACGGTTTTACTGACTGTTCTTTTGGTTACCTACGGCCTTCCATTTTTTGTTCGGTAAAAACAGACGAACAAAATGGGGGGGGGCTACAAACGGCGATAAAATAGCTGACAAGAGCCATGTTTATGTAAAAACTTAATATTTAAAAAATTTAAACACAATTAAAAATCTGTAACGGAACATTTTGAAATAATGTAGTTTTAATCGTTTAAAAATTAATTAATGTTTACGAAGTTTCTTTTTCTTGGCAATTCAACTGATTATAGTATATATTAATTAGAAAAAAACGCTATTAAAAAAAAAAACCCATTAAATTTATATCATTTTTAATTGCAACTTCAAGTTAAATTTTTGTTCAATATGTGTATTTAAACTTTAAAAAAATATTTTTTACTTATTTGAACTCGTGTTTCATAATAGACATTTCGATAGATTTAAATATTTTGTTCGAATTTTGAAAAAATAAATGGGGGGGGGTGCACTAAAAAAAATATTTCCCCTCATATATTTTACGGAAACTGCATTTTATATGTAATTTCATTCTAAAATGGAGAAGTATAAAAATATTTCACCATGTTTTCACGTTCGGAATGGGAACGTTATTTTAAAGCGCCAATTATGTAAACATGATTTTCGTCTCGCAATTTTCAAAAATTATTACTAGTTTATTTTGCCCTTCTTTTAAATGGTACAAAAGTTATACTGATAATATAATTTGTAATAAAGTTACATTGTGTTACATATAGGGTGGGTTAATTCTGTGGTGAATTTTGGCAGTCCCTAGTAAATTAGTCAGCGTCAGGATGATTAAAACTTTTTTGAAGGAGATTTTGAAGTATTTAAACTAGGCACCGCCAAAACTGGGGGGGGGGGCAGGTCAGTACTTTTTGACGGACCGTCTTTTTAAAAATCTACCAAAAATCAGGTAATTATCCGATCAATACGAAATTTTCAGCGATTATTAGAAGAATGAACTTTATAACAGTGTACTTATTTTTCATAAACGATATTTATATATATATATTTTTTTTTGCTTACAAACCCCCCCCTTGTTTTGAAGTGGGAACAAATATGCTTAAAATAATCATCTGAAACTGAACAAAACATTTTGTGTTGTTGTAAGGAATAGAATTATAGATTTAAAAAAAAAAAAAAAAAAAAAAAAAAAAATTGTTTGCATACCTTATTTTGACGTCTGAATATCAGAACTTCGATTGTGTTTAATTATCCCGCTTTTGAGTTTTGAATTCGGTGAATATGTTAAGTAAAATAATTTAAGTTAAGCAAAAAAAAAAAAAAATTTTTTTAATATTTATACGAAAAAAGCCATTTTAAAATTTTTGATAAATAAATTAACAATTTTTTTTAGCGAGCCAAATAATGCATGACCATTAAACAGGGCATGCTTTGAATAATCGATACAAAAAAAAAAAAAAAATTCGATAAATATTGTGCCCTTTGTGTTAAAAATAGCATCATTTTTTTTTCGATCCCGTTTGAAAACGTTTGCCGCCTTTCGACTTCGGTGGACCAAACGCGCTGAAATAATTTTTTTTTTTTTATTCTGCTTTAAATTGCCCCCCCCCCCCCATTTTGAGGAGCCTGGCCCCCACACACATACACATTAAAAACCAAACTCATCCAAATGGTCACCCATCTGGTACTGGCCAGCCTCAGCTTAATAATACATTGAAATTTTCATCACTGAAAAATAAGTTTTTTTGGCCTGTTTGGTCTTCCATAGTTTTCTTCTTATAAAACGCAAACGTAAACAGTCGATCTAGACTGTACATTGACGCGAAATATCTAGTTACCTATATGAATAAGTGGAATTATTTGAAATTCAGGTACTTATATAATATTTTTGCATATTCTCTTATAAAATCATCCTAAATCTTAGTTAGACAATAAATTAATTATTTCAAAAACCTTTTTTTTTTTTTTTTTTTTTTAAATATTTAAGTACGTTTTTTGTGCAAGACAAAAAATGTCAATTAACTTTATGCGAAAATTTAACATTTAAAATTTAATTAAAAATAGTAGAAAAAGTTTTACATTATTCTGTTTTCTATATGATAAAATTCAGGGTTTTATCTTTCTGGAAAAAAAAGTTACTCAGAAATAATGGATTTTAATAAATGTAATTTAGTTTTAAAAAACAACTTGATTTTGCGACCATTTTTGGCGGTGCCTAATTTAAACCGTCAATGATTAAATTTTATTTATTTATTTTTTTTTACTATTCTGTAGTTTCATTTTTCAAGGTATAATTTGGGATGCATAATAATTAACGTACACAAAACAACGAAAATAGAAAACTTTTTTGAAGTATTTAAACTAGGCACCGCCAAAACTGGGGGGGAGGCAGGTCAGTACTTTTTGAAGGACCGTCTTTTTAAAAATCTACCAAAAATCAGGTAATTATCCGATCAATACGAAATTTTCAGCGATTATTAGAAGAATGAACTTTATAACAGTGTACTTATTTTTCATAAACGATATTTATATATATATATTTTTTTTTGCTTACAACCCCCCCCCCCCTGTTTTGAAGTGGGAACAAATATGCTTAAAATAATCAGTAGTAGTTTGCTTGGTGAAGCCATCGTTTATGCTACAGCATGCATGCGCGTAGCGTAAACGGAAGGTGGAAAGTAGTTCGTGGGTTCAGGGGTAAATACCATGCAAACGGTAAATTTGCCCCAAGTTTGACTATCAGATTCGTTGTCAGCGACCTCAATTAACTTTAAAAAAACAAATTTGAGTGGTCGGTGTTCTGTTGTTGCGGATCTGTTTTTAAGTTCGTTGATTAACTTCGCTAACTTGTTTCCTTTTAGTAAATTGTTACAGCAATTTCCGGAAGTCGGCTACAGTAA
The DNA here is from genome assembly GCF_053919585.1 of Euprymna scolopes. Classification (NCBI taxonomy): domain Eukaryota; kingdom Metazoa; phylum Mollusca; class Cephalopoda; order Sepiida; family Sepiolidae; genus Euprymna; species Euprymna scolopes. The sequence continues at coordinate 50,166,546 of NC_136494.1, forward strand.
TCGTGGAATTTTTTTTTTTTTTTTTTTTTTTTAACTCATTCTTTTATTGTTCTGATTATTTCAACGTTCCAAATCTTGCAAAATATTTTTGCTATGTTTATGCTGGTTATCTCCCTTAGATTTGATGATCTGTTGACATAAACGCCGTTTTTCGTAATTTTTAATGACTGCAACATGAAAATTAAGTAGATACCCTTATTTTAGTACTCATGAACTGTTAGTCTCGTTTTTTTTCTCGTTCATCACTATCATTCGGAATATATTTTTGCATTTTCTTTTAGCAAATCATCCTAAATCTTAGACAAAAAAAAAAAAAAAAAAAAAAAAAAAAATATTAACTAAAGTGTTTTTTTGTTTTTTTTTTTTTCCAGGCTTTTATTTTTTTGGGAAAAAAAAAAAAAAAAAAAGTTGCTCAAGAATAATGGATTTTAATTCGTTTAAAAAAACAAACTTGGTTTTGCTTCCATTTTGTTTTTGGCTGTGCATGTGAGGGAGAAAAAGACTAAACGGAGAAATGAGAAGTGCATGACTGCAGTGCATGAGTACCATTGTTTTACTTGAAATTCAATATTTCGAATTTTGTTATAACGAAGAAGTGTCTAATCATTAATTTTTCTTTTCTTTTCTTTACCAAAGAAAATTTTTAAAGGTTTGGGTACCTCCAGCCACATCTGTCGCTCAGCAATGTTCATTACTTAGAAAATGTCTGCATCAAATAAATAATTATATGTTCAAATTTGAATAATCTTTTATGTATAATTATATATATTTCAATGATTTTAAAAACATTATTACAATGATCTAAACATAATTTTCAATGAAAAACCAAGATACGGAATAAAATAATGTTCATACATTGTTGGTGACCACCCCCTTATTTATATATATATATATATATATATATATATAAATATATATATATATAATGAGCAAAATGTGTCTTTGTATGTCTTGCAAAAAACTTCTGACAAACGCGTCGAAACCGGCATCGTTTTAAACCTTGATCTTTTGGACGACAAATATTGAAAAATTGGCCAAAAACATTAATTGCTCCACTCAACTATGCAGTTTTCTACAAGGAGGAATCACTTTTTTTCTTCAATATTTTCGCAAGTCCATTTCTTTTTGATTAACTAGCCTTAATTTCAATGTTTGTGACTTTCGGTTTTATCAGAGGCATTGGCTAAGACTTTTTTTTTTTTTTTTTTTTTGTTCCTTACTACACTACCTTGACACACCTGGGCAACACCGGGTACCCCCCCTCCCCCACTAGTCTTTATACATTTCCTAACCTTATTTACGTTCAATCTGCAATATTGAGGATCTTCGTATGATATTCGGATTTTCTTGCCTATCCTGAAAAAATTATATCTATATTTTTGACATATATAGCGAAATTTGTGTTGTCTAGTCTGAGTTAGAAACTAGATAAATTTTTATAAATCTTAAATCTGATTTTATGACACTGTTATGGTAGAAAAATACTTTAATATTTATTCCCTTGGATTCTCAGTGGGATTGAATTTATAGGGGGAGGGCGACTGAAAACGTTTTCTGGTGGTAATTTTAAAAACAACACTGAAACTCTGTCTTATGCTTGTTATCCATGCTTCGTAGTTCTGCTGCTGCTACTCTATTAAAAAGAAAAAAAATGGAATATTATAAATGCTATCCTCCCCACCTTTCTGTCTCTCCAAAAAAAAAAAAAAAAAAAAAGAAAAGGCAACTTTATTTTCCAATGCGGACAGTTTTGTTTTTTTTCTCATCTTTTCCATGTAATCCTCACAAATGTTACCATGTTAAGACGATGATATAGAAACCCCAATTCCTTGCCTTCACTTGAAAGGAAATGACCCCCCCCCCCCCGCTATTAAGCTATCTGACTGGATAACTGTTTGAATTCTGAAAAATTTTCAATTAAAAAATGAATGCATAAAGACATTTAAATGTTTGAATAATTCAACTCCTCATAATCGTCTAATTGTCTACTAAAAACTTTCTATTTAAAAACTAAAGATAATAGAACATTCCTTATTTCTTAGAAAAAAAGTTCAATTTTTGTAAATCTGACCATTTGTATCCAAATTTACAATAAAAATCTAATATTGGTCCTCCAATTTATCGGAGAGGGACCTATGTTTTCAGTTGTGTCCGGATGATTGCCAGATAACCGTCCATTAGTTTTTCCTGAAATTTTGCCACAAATTGTATTTCATTAAATAGATATGCACAAATACAAAATGTTTTTTGCAAAAATTCCTGTTGTGTCCCAGGAGCTATAGAGGTAAAAAAAAAAAAAAAAAGTGCCACTTTTGCCCCATAGCATGATCTATTTTAGATTTTTCTGACACTTGGCCAAAATGTTGAGGTCATTGTTCTTAATATAAATTCAGTATGGGTGATCCTGGCAAAATTCTGGTTCGCATTTTTAGGGCTAAAAAAACATGCCTTTTTCATATTACTCAAAAACTTGATATGTTACGTTACATGGTGCTGATTTCAAATATACATGTCTTAAGGCGTGAAACTGCACCATTTGTCCATTTTCATTGGGATTTGTTGTTCCCAGGAGCTCAAAAGGGGGTCACAAATGCTCCAAAATTGCAAAAAAAAAAAAAAAGACACTTTTAACTCTTAACCTTTTCCCCATTGATTAGATTTTTCTGAAACTTGGCAAAAATGTGAAGGTAATGTTGGCCCTTCACATTTCTTGCATTCATCATTTCTTCACTTTTTTTTTGTGTGTGGTGTCATCTCACATGCAGCACTAGAAGAGGACCACACATGCATGGCTTGTTTAAATTCACTCTTGACAACCAACTAAAATTAACTGCAATAGGTTAACACTAAAAATATCCATATAAAATGTTTCTCCTTTGTAATTTAAGAAAAAATAAATCAACTTTTATATCATTGATATAATTTCATATTTTTGCATGATCTGAAACTATTTTCAAGTTAGACGTGGAAATACAATTTTTCAGCATCTTTCAATGTTAAATCAAATTTAAAAAAACTTTAGGAATCTTTAAAAAAAATTTCATTTTTATCACATTAAAAATGTAAAATCGTGAAGGATTTTTAATTATAAAAATTTCATCTCAAAATAAATGATTCTTCAACTATTAACTTGTATTTTCATGTGTTTTTTTTTTTTTATTTGTTTTGGTGTGAATTTAAATTACTGATTAGAAATTTCAGCTGATGACTATGGACAAAGTTGACTACTTAGAAAATGTTGCCTCATTTGGTCTCTTCTCTAATCAAGCTAAAACAATATCTGACCTTTCTAAATTTGAAGTTTTAGAATGAATCAACAAAAAGGCAGAAGTTACAAATTTTTATTCAAATTCTGAGATGACAACCCCTTTTGAAAAAAAATCTTAATCTCTCAATTAGAGAATTTCACAACTAAGAAAAACATTGCATTCCCCCCATCCTAGGATATATTTACAAAAGAAAAGCTCTTTTTTATTTTAAAGAAATATCTTGAGTTATCGATTTCTATTTTGGGTGATATTGTCACCCTTTCTGGATTTGCATGTCTAGCTGAGGGCAATTTAAATTGCTCTAAAAGAAAATAAATTGTCAAAGACAAAAACTGCCCCCCCCCCATTTAAATCTGCGTAAAAAAACAAATTGAAGAGTTCATATGAAAGTTAACACAGAAGCTTTTAAAAGTGAAAACTTGTTAGCACCTGGCCAGCAATTTATTGGTTTTCTTACTAAATCATGAAACGAGTTTAAATAATTTAATTGTTTTGAAAGTTAAAAATTATTATTTATTTTTTTCAAATATGCTCAGTTTGATACTTTTAATTCAATACAGCTATTATATTATAACCCATGTGAAAATATCTAAAGACTGGCACTGTTGATTGAAAACACAATAGACTAGTTAAACATATCTCGCTGAAAATAGAGGTAGGAAGTACTGGGTCGAAAAAAGGTCACATCTTCAAAATCTGGTGGGGACCCCCTCAAATCAAAATATAAGGTGTATCTAGGTCAAAATCGAAAAAAAATTTGAAAAAAAACAAACTTTTTCATCTGTTGGCGGCATTTTTTAGATCTGGGGCTGGTTTTTCAAGAAATACGTGTCCGAAATGTCAATATGAGTGATTTCAAGGCATAATTTTGCTGCTTGTGTATCTCCAATGCCCATTAATGGATATAAATAGTTTCAAATGACACAGGGTCATGTATTTAAACAGGTTTTGTGGTATTCTTGGTCAATTTCGCTCACAAAATGGCCAAAATTGGCCATAAAGTGGCCGAAAAACAGGCAAAAATCACAAAAACCATCTTGGGTCACATAAATTATCCTCGTCCACCTTTATAAAGGTATATATTGCTGTAGATACCTAAAATAGACATTGGAGTACGATTATATACAGGTCTCAGATCTTTTTGGGCCTTTTTTGAAGAGAAATAGACCAAATTTTGACCCAAAATTGCCAAAAATAGGACGAAATTGCCAAAATCCTGTTCTCGGTCACTTAATCGATCCTTGTTCATTCCCAATGGATATGAATGACTTCAGACACACATATAAGGCAGAGAACCATGATTATTGACAGGTCTTGGGGTCTTTAAGGGCAATTTTAGGGGTGAATTTGGCCAAATTGGACCTAAAATTGCTGAAAATAGGCCGAAATCGACATAATCCCGTCCTTTTATGATTTCCAAGTGCTTAACAGACTTAACAAAAGTGACTCAGATATACACTACAAGCACTACAATAATCCATCAAACTTGGCTGCAATCTCTTTGTGGTTGTGCAGTGTGAATTGCATGTTTCGGTCCGAAAGAACATCCCAGTCTCCGTTGATTTCGCATTCGACAATTTGATCTGCATCGATAGTTTGCTTATCATCTGGGTTTTATCTATCTAAAGCTTCAACAGTATGCACTTTACAAAGAGTGTGAAGGGGAACGTGCTCCGAATTCAACTCACGAGCAATTTCAAATTCTATTTTCAAGTTTTTTTCAACTGAATCAGTCATGATTTTTACTTTTTCCCATAAGTCTTTTAACTGAGATGTTAGGATCTTCTGGTATCACCAAAACTGCTAGACGACGGAACGTCTCGACAAGCAGCTTCACTATTTGCTTTCTATCTTCGTAGGCAAAGAACAGGGGACGGAGCGAGAACCTCTTTTTTCCAGAGAAATTGAATATAATGGCTGGCCATTCACCATCAATTTTACATCGTGATGTTGTGTCATAATGTAAGTGGCACTTCAAATTGTTGGAGTTGTTATAAAGAAAGTTGGCAGCAGCAGATTTGGCTTGAATTGCCATTATTTGTTTGTAATCAGTTATTGTTCTTGGTGCTGGCAAAACATTCTTATAACCTTCCCAATCTGATTTGGAATGGGGCATGGGTTTTCGATTTAACTTGGCCTTCTTTTTACATGGTGCTTCATCATCTTCAATTATTTCATCACTCACTTCTGGGGGAGTTGAAGACGTGCAAGGAGAAGGATTAGCTTTGTCTGCCTCTTCCTTGTTCAAATAAAACATGTCCATACAGAATTTTGCAGACTATTTGAACAGCTAGAATAGCTTTTTTTCACTGAGATTCCACACTTCACACTGACTTCCACACAAACTTTTTTGATGGCTTCAGTGCAGTTTCCAATCTTACGAATCTCTGGCTGGGGTATGAAAGACTGGTCTGTTTGTGACGCAGCGTCAGCGCAATCTACAAGAACTCGAACCAGACCTGAACGAGTCATGCTAACTCCTTCTTGACTGTTCTTTTCACTACCTACTGTAGTACTGTTGAGTGTGTCAACCACCTCATCCATGATGTATGAAAGTTCATCCTCCATCATTTCTACCTCAGCTGCTTCTTTGTCGCATGTCCTCCATCTCTTTTTCAAACTCCTCGTCTACTTGTCGATTCCCCAATTTCGATTCATTTTCAACTGATCATAGTAGAATGTCTTTTCCGCTGGAGCAAACTTCTCAGGATCTACCGCCATGCCTTTGATGTTCAAGAGTTCGGAATGTTCCTTCTTAAACTCCATCTCTGCACGTCTTTTCTTCTTCTTGCTGGTTGTAACAGCATTGTAGTATGACTGCAAAGATTTGCGAATCTTCTTCTTCACCGATTTCGCAGACAGAACATTAGATGCGGAGAACACCTTCGACCAGGTTATCATTAATCCTTTGGCGCAATCTGACACAGCTTGTTTTCTGAGTCTAGTCTCTTTCTCTTCAGTTGGTTGTCCAGATGGTGCGACTTCAAGAATTTTAGCAATGACTTCATATTCTGAAGGAAGAACATCACCAAAAGAGAAAGTTGTGGACTGCTCTGCAACACTACTCATTCTACCGGCTGACTCTTCAATACAATCCTGAAAGAGAAATATAACTGTGTCAGGATATTCAAAATGGACCCAAATAAAAATATGAATGGACCCAAGGAGAAGGAGATTTCAACTGTGTGCTATGATTATGATAAAAATAACATAGCAAGGAGACTCTACATTTCAGAGTCTCATTTTGAACTGACCAAATAAACAAAACAACTCCTTTCTCAGATAACACTGCAATGTTATCAATCATTCGATTCTACTAGTACTAGTCCCCAAGCCCCTTGGGAAACTAGTTAAATAACACTTACAATTTTTGTGTGAAGCTTTGTAAGAAACATTCTTATGTAAAATTTACCAGATTTGGAACACTGGACGATTAAGGGTATTTCTTTCCGCAAAATGAATGACATCTAGGGTGTAAATCACCGTGAAAATTGTGCTAAAATCCCGATTTTGTACTAAAAAATGACTTTTATATGCTAAAATAAAACTCAATTTAGCTATACATTGTGTCATTCCTATCCTAATTCATTGACCAAGTCAAAAGAAGTGAAAATACCTAAGTTTCAACTGCTATTTCTTATCCCTTCTTTTGCAAAGATGGGTAAATGGGCGTTTTTGGGCCCCCGGAGCCTAAAAATCTAAAAAATGGCGCCAACAGATGAATTTTTTTTTTTTTTTTTTTTTTTTTTTTTTTTTTCAAAATTTTTTCGATTCTTACCTAGGTTTAGTGCATATTTTGATCTGAGGGGGTCTCCACCAAAATCTGAAGACCCGACCCAGTACTCCCTACCTCTACTGAAAAAATAACACTACATTCTGATTAATGTCCCTTCCATGATATACATACGTGACGGCTAAATATTACCTTTTTAACTATATATATAGACAGGACCCTAAACCCTAAATGCATGGTATATCTACCGAGTGCCGCAATCAAATCTAATGGCAATACAAAGTGCTGTTCACAAAAAGTGCATGAACTAAAGAACATTCATTTTCTGTTCTCATTTCTTACATAGACTTTTTACACTGTCTCTTATGAAAATATTTTTCAGTCTGATGCTGCTTTGGCTCCAGTAAAAGTGATGGGCGAGATCAAGGGACTGACTGATGGAAAACATGGTTTCCACATCCATGAATTTGGTGATAACACAAATGGTAAGATTATTATTTTTTTTATTTTTTTTTTTTCAAGATTTCAAATATATTTTCATTAATCAGAAAAAAAATTAAGTTTACAAGAAATCTTAAATCTCTTGATGATAAAAAATTAACTTTATCAAACTAGAGAAAGAAAAATTAACTTTATCAAACTAGAGAAAGTAAAACCTTCTGATCACTTGTGTGTGTACGTTTTTAGCACCCGATGGATACCTCCTAGATACAAAATTAATTGGTTCCGTTTTGGCTTTCATATCCTGTAAAGCGTTTTACACATACATTGCCTAATCCATTCCAAACCCTATATAAAACTTTATAAGGGTAAGAGCCAAATAGTACCTAACTTTACCATTAATGCTTGTAAATGAAGTAGATACAGAGTGTCCAAAAAGTTACTGAAAGGTTGAAAATCATTCATTTTATAATTAATGATTCTTTCAGATATTTTATAGATAAAATTTTGTAAATAACAATGCTTTGGCAACATTATTTCTTGCTATGGTGATGTCAAATGGCCACCACATTCCCCAAACTTGACTAGCTGCAACTTTTTCTTGTAGGAATATCTTGGAGAAAGAGTCTGTTAACAAACCTCAAACCTTGCAAGAATTGAAGGAAAAAATCAGGAATGCAATAAGAGTTAAATCGTAATTCAGAGATTCTGCAAATAGTCATGTTTTGGAAAGAGCACAAATATGCAAAGCTGAAAATGGGCAACATTTTAAGACATTTTTCATTAAATAAAGATTGTTTGAATTTTGCCCCCCCCCCCTTAGGTCTTAGTTAAAATTACAGAAAGATATAAAAAATAATCTATTTAAGTTCAAAACTTTTCCGTGACTTTTTGGACATTCTGTATGAGAATATAGTGCAATAAACTTTTTAATACAAATATGTGGAACCTTACCTTTCGAGTGAAGTGATGTCTGAACCTTATGAAACTCAATTTTTATTTTTTACAGTCTCTAATTTCTAAGATGGTGAATGTTGGAAAATTGGAATGACAGCTATGTCAAGTTGGGTTCATTAAGTGTTATTTGAAATTGTGTGGAATGCGCACAATGTCTGCATTGCTCGGTGGTGATGTCAAATACATCACATTTTTTCAAACTTTCAAACGATCCTGTAAGGAAGATATAGAGAAAATGGAACTAATGATCACACCAGCAAGTTTTTCTTTCTAATGACTATTACAAAAAAAATCTTTCATCTTGGCGAATGAATGCGATCAACTGGCTTTTCAGAGCAGCATTTGTAGACCCTTCTATTTGTAAGCTAGCCTAGTGTGCTTTGCTTGATTTCAGAGCAACTTGACTGCATACATTAATGGCCATGTCCTCAATCCCCCAGCAAATCAAATTCATTTGTGTGAAGGCAAAAAAATCATCAGCTCTTTCAATTTCTAGCCAACAAAATTGGAGTCTAACATATGAGACTTCTGTCCTACACCAAAGTTTGTTCGCTATCAAGGTGGAACTGCCTCTCTCGACTATTAACTTCATATGGAAGTGGAAATCCTATGAAAGAACAAAAACATAGTTTATCATGATGCTCTCCTACCTGGCTGATATTTGTTTAAATTTTTTTTCGTCAACTCAACAAAATGAATCTACTCTGATGTTCAAGACAGACTTGAAGTTTGAAAGGCACAAATCAAGGCCGGGTCCACAACCTCGTTTCCTTTCCCAGACGAGCATATGAAAAAAAAAAAATCATTTCGATGATTGGGTGTTCCATGGTACAGAGACCCTTTCAACACTATAATTGAAACTACTAAAGATAAAGCAGAAGTACTGGCAGGAGACCTCTGTAATGCTCATACAATTCACAACATACCTTTGCGAATGTGGATTTTCTGACCTGGCAACCATTTAATGAAGTCTAGAAATTGTCTTTATGTTAAAAATTATATTCGCCTGTATCCAAGATGGAGTCCAACATAAGTCTCTTCATAAGAGCTCAAACTTTCAATATCTACTTTTTTTTTTTTTTTTTTTTTTTTTTTTTTTTTTTTTAAGGGCTCACGAGTGTCAAGATACTCAGTAAAGGGGCTGTGGGTCTTTCTGTATATATATATATATATATATAAATAAATTATTTTAGACTAGTGAGGGGCTTGCCTGGTTCTAAAATATGCTTAAATATATTTTAATTTAGAGATTACAAAGCCAATTTTCTATTGAATATTACATTGTACTCAATATATAGTACTGATTAACAAAAAACTTAGGTGCCATGAGAACCACTCTAATCTAGTGTTTGAGCTATTGATAAAGATTTAAAATTAAAATCATTTCAAGCTATGAATGAATTTGCATATGTAATAGAAAATCAGCAAGTTGAAATAAGTTTTTGCATTTAAATTTGCCAACATATATTCATCCATCCTTGGTGTATGATTACTATTTCCTGCTAATTTCAGGGTTATGTGACCAGTAGTAGATTCCAATCTTTGAATGGTTCCTAGCCCATTTACCATTCATTATCTTTATCTTTTGACTAATAGCAAAATTTTTTTTTTCTTATGGGGAAAATGAAAAAAAAATGGACATGCTTTTTGAGACCTTGTTTTCTCATTTGTATTTTTTTTTTTTTTTTTTCAGAATTTTGTATTTTCATTTTTTGATCTGGTGTAAGCTTGTATTATTTGTCAGGATGTTTAGTCATTTGCAGAGTTCCAACTCTGTCATGTGTTTTTGATGTCACAAATTATTTTCATTTGTTCAGTCTACATTTATCGTTTTCTTGGCTTTTAGATATTTACTTGCTAGTCTTCATAAGTGATTATGAGTGACAAGTCTCTTCTGATTTTAGCCTCCTCCCCTCTTTTGATGGCCATTGCGAGTCATTTTGCATTATCACAGCCATTTGCAATTGATTTCTCATTGACTTTGTCTGGAATTTGAGTGAAAAAAAAGCCTCTTCCAGATTTTAGTATATACTCTTTGTATCTTTATATAGCAATACACATGAAAAAATTGAAATAGCTTGAAATATTTCAATATTGGTATGCATGGAAAGAGCTTGATGAGCTAAGAAAAAATCTTTTTAAATTTTTTAAAATCTGATTAAAATTAAGGAACTTATGGCTATTTTTGTGCCTCACACGTTTGGATATTTTTCCCTCTTTAAGACCATATGCATTTCGTCACATTTTTTACACTACTTTTTCAGTAAAAATGTCATATCTTTGTTAAAACACAAGACTAAGAAATGAAATTTACCATATAAGTGTATTTTTGTACAAGGAATCAGAATATGCAACTGAAAATCTCCCAAAGTTTATGGTTTCCAAATAATCTGCAGTAAATGTGCATAAATATGCAGCAATTCCTTAAAAATGCCATGTATCCATAAACAGAAAAGAAGTTGAATTGTAATGTGCTTTATGTACAAAAAACTTAAATCTAAACATAAGACCATTTAAGAATGAATATATTGCAATATTTCTTTGGTATTATTGTAGATTAACACCTTCTGTTTAACCCCACTCAACTCCTTCTGACCACCCCTCCAAAATGTGATTCTACCTTTTTAGGAAATTATGTATAAAATGCCATGAAAAACTTTAATAAAAGATAAACAAATTATTTTAGAATTTAATGTAAAATAATTTCCTATTACAGGTCATTCTAGCATTTTAGAGCAGTTAACTGGGGTTTTTTTCTATGGGAAAATATGCATGCTTGCTTTTTTTTTTTTTTTTTTTTTTTTTTTTTTTTTTTTTTTTAAGGATGATTATGTGTAGTTTTAAGAGGGTTTCTATGCAATGAGAATATGGGGAGGGTTGCCATTCGGACTTTGAATTAATTGTAGGGCTAAGGAAAATTCAGTGAACATACTGAAAACTTGACAGACAAAGCTAACAAAAACAATATTAGAGGGGGAGCGGTTAGTTTCACAAAAATTTAATGTAAAATAATTCACCATTTCCTGGCCATTCTAGCATTTTAGGACAGTTAACCAATTTTTATGTGTATTTTTCTTTAAGGAAGGATCTATTTTTTGTTTGTTTGTTTTAGATGCTTGTATGTGGCTTACAGAGGTATTTTGTTGGGGGGGGGGCTTGCCACTCTAACTTACTGTTATTGTTAGGGTTAAAGAGTGTTTTAGGAGGAGACTTGCCACACATAATTTGGATTAGAGGTGAAGTTAAGAGAGCTTTTTTTCAAAGAGCGTTCATCACTCATATTTACTGTTAGCGGTTCATAATTATTGGCTTTTGAAAATGTTATGGATTAAATTTGGAATATCACATTACTATTAAATATGTAAACTTATGTAAATAAGGATGTGAAACTTTACAAGAATTAGGACAAACAGACAAAAATAATTTCTAACTGCTTTTAAAATTTCAAGAATATTGATATAGATTGAGGGTTTGTATTACTATACACATAGATTCGAAAAAGTTGTCAAAAAAACAAATAAATGTTATCAAAAGCAAGTTACTTTTCTACCTAACTGGATAATTTTTTAGTGTTTTTATTTAATGTAACATGTTTATTCAGCTTGAAAACAGTGTTTACCGATGTTTTGGAAAATTTAAATGGCGCCCGACTCTCTTGAAATGGTAAGTTTGGGGAAAAGAGTTAAAAATAAAAAAGTAGACAATACTGCTAGAAACTCTCAATATATGTTACCGTGACATAGGCTGACATATATTCGGTGAGTTTTTAACAGTATTTTGTAGTTTTTTTATTTTTAACTCCTTTTCTCAAACTTACCGTGTCAGAGTCGGGCCGGGCGCCATTTTTAATTTTCCAATACATCGGTAAACACTGTACGTTTTTCGAGCTGAATAAACATGTTACATTAAATAAAAACACTAGAAAATTATTCAGTTAGGTAGAAAAGTAACTTATCTTGCCTTTGATAACATTTATTTGTTATATATTTGTTTTTTGACAACTTTTTTCGAATCTATGTATAAACGAGATTTTGATACTTATTTTGGTTTTGAAAAAAAAAACATTTGTGGCTGTTTGCAGTAAAACATTGTTTTAATTCGCTGTTCAAAACTAATTTAAAGAATAAAAGTGCATGCAAGCTATATATCTACAAAAGTTTATTTTGTTTTTTTAACCATGTTTTTAAATTTGACGAGAAATGTGAGAAATTGCAACAGATTCATAATGCCGAATTGGTTGGGATTGTTGTTATTATACATTCTGAAAACTGAATAGTTCTAAACTAATGTTATTCTGATAACAAAATAGCTCTAATTAAAACATATAACATTTATATTCATATTTTCATGTTTTTCTTAATTCGTTTTTGAATAAAAATTAAAGAACGCGTGTTGTTTACACTGTGCTACTGTGCTATCGCTGATTCTACAGGCTGGAGCTGCTGCTGCTGCTTACTAACTTCATTTGACCAAATTCGAGAAATAGAAACAATTTTTTTTTTTCGGGTAGGTCCTTTTAAATTATCAATTACCGCGGTCCTACTCAACATAAAATAATACTTTTAATTGATAAAGATAGTAAAAAGATTGATTTACTTACTACTGGGTGTCCGAAGAATTTTTTTTTCAAAATGTTCAATACTCGTCATATTAAAAGTCTTATTTTTAACACGACAAAAAAAGAAATGGTTAAAAATATTTCGGACACTTGACAGTATTAAGATTAACACCTCTTCTGATTGCTTTCCAAATTTCATGACGAAATTCTTCATACAATCACGGTATGGACCTTTAGAAAACAAAACCTTACCGAAAACGCCATTTTATGACGTTCACATTTTTATCACTTTATTTGCTTAAAACTCTTAAAATATATAATGTACATTCATATTTATTAATTCATTTGAAAGTATATTCATTTCCGAACAAAACAGTAGTAATTTGAAGACTTGAAGTGCTTTGGTTTAAAAAATATGGCTATTTTAGTAGAACTACCTTGAAATCTGTGATTATCCAAAGCGTTTTTTCGTCCGTGTGTATTACTACTTTATAGATCTGACTTAATTGGGTGAAGGATGGCAGATTTTTGTGATCATGTAAAGAACTGATGTATTGGGATGGGAAGTGCATTTGTGAAAAAATTGCAAAAAAGAACAAAAAAGCTGGACTAGTTTTCTGTCAGCGATATTTGTCTTTATTTTATTTTTTTTTTTTTTAGGCTGTACAAGTGCTGGAGGTCATTTTAATCCCGAAAAGAAAGAACATGGTGCTCCTACTGATGAAAATAGGTTTGGTTGTTTTTTACTCCCTTTCTAAGTGTTTTAGTTTCTTTAAGCTTATGTGCATTTTTGTTGGCTTTTTTTTTAAGAACATTCTAAAGACAGCATTTATTAAAATGCTTGTATCTTCAAGATGGTGGCTCTCCTACAGACAACATTAAAAAGAAAAAAAAGATTGTTCTCCAAATTTACAGATTAGGTGGTGTTAACTATACTTGTATAATTCATTGACAAAGTGGTTGTCAATGACTATATTTTTCCTGCAGGTTCTGAAAATCAAATGCACTTCTATGCTGCCATTAAATTGCATTCACTCATAATGCGTCATCCATGAATTGTTATAACTTCACCACCAAAACATTCTAAACTGATTGTTCAGATGTAGTTAGAATATTTAAAGACATAGCTGCTAACAACTTTTTAGCAAAATACTGAAAATTATACGTCCTCACAAGCTTTAAAAGAAAGATCTTTAACTAGAAAATGAAGAAAATCTTTTCTATGCTGTTTGTATAAAATTAATCCAGATGACTTTCAATATTTATTTTTAGACATGTTGGTGATCTTGGCAATGTAGAATCATCTGCTGGAGTTGCTAATGTCAGTATTGAAGATAAGCTTATCAAGTTGACTGGTGTAAATAGCATTATTGGTAGAACTGTTGTGGTAAGTTTAACACTTTATTGCCATGTATCTGGGAAGAAATATGTAATTTTCTTTTTTTTCTTTGGTAGACTTACTCTTCCTAAATACTAATTGGTGGGGGGTGTAAAATTCTGTAGCACATTTTAATGCAGGCTCCTGTAAAAAGTGATTACTTACAGGCGTTTTTCTTATTTTACAATCCATTCCAGATTAAATCATTTTATTTTTTTCTCCCCTCAGGTTCATGCAGATGTTGATGACTTGGGAAAAGGTGATCATGAGTTAAGCAAGACAACGGGTAATGCTGGTGGCCGACTTGCATGTGGAGTTATTGGTATTGCTAAGTAAATATTCCCACCACTGCCATCTTCTCTTTGTTAATAAAGATGTTTTTGGAAAAGAACAAATTGTTGTTTCTTCAATAATCATGCAACAGAAAAGTGAAAACAAAATAAGGTTACAAATCTTTTTAATGTCTGTACAAGTTACATTTAAAGATAAAATAATCAAAATTGAAGGAGGGTACCATCTGTTTTTTTTTTTGTTTTTTTTTACCTATATCTGGATCTGAAAAGGAAAAAAAATTGTATTAATATAAATAATTGAGTAAGAATTGACTTGAATAAATATTGCACAAAGACTTGATATAAAAAAAAAAAATAGACATTTAAGAAGAAAAAATGAAAAGTGACGCCCACCTTGATGCTGATCTAGACTTGTGTTTGCGACTTGATCTCTTACCACTTCTTCTTTCATAATCGCTTCGTTCTCTTGATTGCTTGTAGCGTTCCGACCGCTGTTCATACCAACGATCAGTGTTATATTTCTCGGTCTTGCGTCTTTTGCTGCTGCTTGAATGATGATCACTATCTGAAGAATTAGATCGAGACTTTCGTTGTTTTGATCTCCTATTTGTCGTACTGCCAATACTGCTGTAACTTCCCTCGCGGCCATACACAGACTCTCTATTCGGCTCATAGTTGCCCTTGCTTGACTTACTACCATTTCGTGTTGATCCATACTTATACCTGTCATATTTCTCTGTCTTGTGCCGACGGTTGCTACTCTCATAACTATCTCTATAACGGTCGCTGTTGCTATATTGATCTAGACCAGAGCGACTATGTTGGCGTTCATAACTGTCACGAGACCCGCTACGTCTGTATTTGTCAGAATCTTCCTGCCCACTCCTCTGTTCTCCACGTTCCCGTTTTTTTAGGTATGCATGGAGAATTTCACCACGAATCTTTCCATCATGAATAGCTTTAAGAAGCTTGTGTTTTTTGTCACTGGAACTTAATGATGTCGAAGATGAACTGTCATCACTGCTACTTGAATCACTAGAACTGTCACTGCTATCAGAGTCGCTATAGGCCCCTCCCTCACTAGAACTACTACTGCTGCTACTCCTGGAACTACTACTACTACTGCTGCTGCTGCTACTTGATTTCTTCTTGGAGTTTTTATTCTGACTTTCTTTCTTCATAATGTTACTCATCTCTTTAGTTGCCTGTAAGTGACTGTCACCCCCACTAGAGTCAGTCTGACACTTGTCTTTTATTTCATCATCCTGGATTTTCACTTTGTGCTGCTGATGATCAAACTTTACATCAAGTCCAGGTGTTTTATCAGATTTTCTACCAAAAGAGAATTTCTCAGCTGAAACGTCATTGAGAGATGTCGATGCCTTTTCACGGGATACAGATCGAGTTGGATCTACAAAAATACAAAATGTTTTATTGGAAAACGATTCAATAGTTATCAAATTTAAACAAATGATCTAAAGTGCTTGCAATGTTAACATTTGATTTTGTAAATGCAAGGTTTTTAAATGTACTTTCCAAATCCTGTTCTACAATAGATTTAACCAGTGAAAAACTTTAATGGGTATTTATCCAATTTTTAAAATACTAAAAAGTATAACAATTCTATTATTAATAAACACTTGTCATGTGGAGATATATTGCTGATCAGCAACTTTCAACATGTTTTTAATTTTTACCTTGAAAAATTAAAAACATTTGATACCCCCCACCGCCAAAAAAAAAAAGAAGAAAACTTAGCACTTCAAGTGTTTTTTTTACTTGCTGACATTTAATTGGATGTTCTGTTAACATATCAATTTCTATAACAAACACTTTGTGTTGTAGAAAATATTTGCAAGTTTGAAATGTACAACAATGAAAAGCACTTTTTCTTTTATTAGTACTCTAATGTTAATAATTTCTAATTGTGGAGCAAAGAATCTATTTTTACAAAAATGGTCCGATTAACAGTGCACATCTATATATCTATAAAAGTGAACGCGTCTATCTGTACCTTTCCCTACGCAATAACTCTGTCAATTTTAAGTCTACAGATTTGAAATTTTATATACAGGGTACTGAGATTTGGGAAAATCGACATAATTGGTTTTCTGCCAGAAATTTGGCAGTTATAGGGTCAAAGTTCAACAATTTGACCTTTGAGAACTCCGACAATTTTGGGTCTAAACACTTGAAATTTTAAATATAGGTTCCTTGGACATGGATCTAACTTAATTTGTTTTTAGCCCAAAACAATTTTAAGGGGTCAAAGTTAAAAAAATTGACCGTTTTTTTGCTTAACATACACCTCCAAATACCCGGGCAAAGCTTGGCACCTATGCTAGTTAATTATAAAGCATAAATTAGCCTAGAGGTTTAGAAATCTTTTGTACGATCTTTCTGGAAAGATGCAATACAATTAATAGATTGTACAATGGTTAGGGTTTCTGGTTGAAATAGTTTTTTTGGTGGTTGCAAATTTCTTTTTCTATTGTCATCAATAGTTATTCTATCCTTTTGTTTCAGTTTTCTCGCATCAAACTATTACAGGGATGTGAGATCTCCACTTATTTCTAAAAACAGGTTAAAGAAATCTTGACTTATCCTTCTTTTAGTCTTTCTATTTTTAAAAAAGTGTGTGTGTGGGGGGGGGGGCTGAACCCTTGGAGCCCCCACCCCACCTTTTTAAAGACTAATTAAATCAATTGATACTTTTGTTTTGCTACACACCATGTAGCAAAACTTTGCTAATTATCTCTCAACCCTTTCTTGAATCTGTATTAATGTATATTGATTGAAGACGAGACTTTCAGCAGTGTTCTAAGAAAAGCTGTCACTTTGAAAAAATTTTTACAAAAATATTATTTTAACATTGTAGTGCAAATTTAGAATTTCTCAGTTAAAATCTAATTTTTATGCTACTGCTTAATAATTTCTGCTACAAAATTAATGTAAAACGTTAATGTCATAATTTTACAACTTTTCTTTAAAATATATAAACAAAAAAGTCATTGAGAATGCTGTCACATAAAGAAAATTCTTTTATACAAACTTTTTCTTTGTAAAAATTTTAAATGAATACTTTTAAATTTAATTTTTAAATTAAAAATATTTATTGTTGAATAATCTTATAATTTTACTTTTCTTTAAAGATTGTCTGAAAAAAAACAAAACAAACTTATCTTATTTACTGCTTTATCTTTACTATTATATAAAAGTCAATTTGTGTGTGAGTTCCTTTCTCATAGGTTCCGAAACAGCTGAGCCTATATATATATTTTTGCAAGTGTCACACAAATACATTCATCTGATGTATACCGAAAATCAAAAATCCGATCTTAATAGCTTTTCTCTTTTATAGATAAAAAAGAATAATTTTCACAGGGGAATATTTTACCTTACACTGGCAAGGAAGATAAAATTTCAGCAAATAATTTCTTAAACAGATTTACTAATTATATATAGCTTAGTGGTAGAGCGTTCAATTACAGATCTAATGATGCCCTGGTGTACCTCACCATTTTATTTTAATTTTTTTTTCTTATGAGGTCAATCTATATATTTATAAAAGTGAAATTGTCTGTCTGTGTGTGTACATTTCCCTACCAAACTACTCTGTCAATTTTCAGTCTACAAACTCGAGATTTGACATAAGGGTATTGAGATTTAGGAAAATCTTTTTAATCAGTTTTTGGCCAGAAATTTGACTGTCAAAGTTCAACCATTTAACCTTTGAAAATTCTACCAAACTCCAATTTTGGATCTAAACACTTGCAATTTTAGATGTAGGTTACTTGGACATGGATCAAACCTTTTGATTTGAGCCCAAAACTGTTAAGAGGTCAAATTTTTAACTTTGACCTCTGGTCTCTACCAAATTACTCAGCCAATTTTTGATCTAAATATTTGAAATTTTACATAAAGTGTATTCAGACATATGGTAAGCTTTTTAATCGGTTTTTGGCTGAAAATTTGGCTGCCAAAAGGTCAAAGTTCAAAAGATTTGACCTTTGCGGCCTCTAGCAAACTATTCAGCCAATGTTGGGTCTAAACATTTGAAATTTTATATAATATCACAGATGCAGCAAGCTTTTTAATCAGTTTTGGGCGAAAATTTGGCTGGCAAGAGATCAAAGTTGAAAGGGTTGACCTTTGCAAACTCTTCCGCCAATTTTGGGTCTAAACACTTGAAATTTTAGATGTAAGTTACTTGGACATGAGTCAAACTTTTTAATATATATATATATACATATGCACATAAAGTTATGAACAGTATACAGGGCCCGGGCTGAACTGCTAGCTTACGATAAGAGATACCATTTACAATTGCAGCAAATCATTTCTTTGTTTGCATATTTTAATTTAATTAATGAATTTAAACATTAATCTGAAGTGACTTTTCCAGAGCATTTATTGTAAAGCCCAAATATCAGCTGACATGATATTGTAAACTAACACAGATGGAATTTGATGAATGACATTTTTTTGTGAATTAGTCAACCGGGCAAATTATTCCTTGTAATCTAATATATAAAAGACACTGTGTGCGTGTGTCTTGCAAAAACTTTAACAGAGGCGACGGTCCTCACAAAATCAATATCGTTTTAAAGCTCAACCCTTCTGATGACAAATATCGAAAAATTGGTTAAAAACATTAATTCCTTCACCCTAAGCTGGGCAGTTTTCTACAAGGAGTTTTCTTTTTTTTTTTTAACATCCCCCGGGGTTCCAAGCAACGCTGGGGAACCCCCACGACTCTACAACTTTTTTTTTTTTTTTTCAACACCTCTTCAACCTTCCCCAGGGTTCTTTACTACACTTTCACACACCCGGGCCACCGATTCCGTAGTCAGGGGGTAGGACTGCCAACTGTCATCACGACGGTTCTAGGTTCGATCCTCGGCTTCGGAGAGGTGTTAGTCTAGCGGCACTGATGAGTTGTGAAACAACGAAACAGGTCTGTATGTCGATGACTAAAATATATTTTATAATAATACATATGCAATTTGCATAAATTAAAATATCATGTTTAAGCATATTGTACAACTGGGCAATGCTGGGGTGCCAGCTAGTCTTTACTAATCCAAAACTATCCAGGTGGCATGATGAAGTAGACATACTAAATTTGAATCTTGTTTGTTCCAAGCACCACTTTCATTAAAAATGTTGGCAACCTTACATAGGTGTCTTCTGTAAGTACCAGATTCTAGAAAGAACTAGAAAAACCAATGCCAACAAGTTTTACACTTAATACAGAGTATCTTAAAAATCTAAAATACTGGCAGCCTTAAAAGAATACATCACAAGTTTTTTTTTTTTTTGTTTTTTGCATAAATTATTTTGCATAAATTGTAGAATGCTGTTTTTATTTTTTTAAATTTTCAACTATTGAAAGAACCATTTGAACAAAAAACAAAACTTAGTTTAATTGTAGAACATGGAAAGTTATTTTGTTCTATATTCAAATTTTGTATGAATTTGATTTTTATTTTCAACTAGAAGACTGACTGGTGGTAAGATACGCTTAAATATGATATTTGAATGTATGCAGATTTCGTATTTGTTATTATTGAGCCAATGTTCTATTATTATATTGTACCTTATATACAGTGATTTAACAAGTAAAAAAAAAAAATTGGGGTACCATCAAAGCCAAAACATAGCATTACAGACTTAGTCGTTTGCTAGAAATGATGTCATGACGTTAAAATTTGGGACAAACTTCAAACAAGGACGTCCGGATGGTCCACAGTTATGAAGATTACATTTATCCTTTCTATATTGATCAAAATTTTTTTTTCATCTTTAAACTTTCCAGTTTGAGATGTTTTTATATTTCTTTTTAACCTTACTAATTAGGATGTGCTTTTATATTGATATTAGTGTTAATACTGTAGAAGCAATTTTTTCCAAAGTAAAAACAAAATATCTCACAATATATACATATATAACGATTCGGTGTGCTACAAATTAGAATTAAATAGTTAATGCATATTGGCTTTTCAAGCTTATAAAATTATTTGTTTAGAAGGGAGGGGTGAAGCAATGATTTTAGATTCTGAAAATATTTTTTCTTTGAAATTTTAATAAAAACATTTGGTGCTTTACTAATGCAAAATTTTTTAAATAAGCAAAAACAATATCACTTATGTAAAATTGCCATATGGAAAATAGCAATATTATGAAATTTAATCAATCTCTATTAGCTTTTATTTTATTTTTTTTTTTAGTAAGAATTGATTGCTACCATGAACATCACGAAAACAAGGGAAATAATTCAATTTGTTTTTTGGTGCTATATTCCAACTATGAATGTAAACATATTGAAATATGCAACTTTCTGTAAAAACTACTTTTACATATAAAAAAAATTATCAACTTGATCAAATTTCATAATTTTGGGGTATATTTTTATTTTCGAGATGACAATTACATAGGTGAGTGTTTTTACTTAAAAGGGCATATTAACTATAAACAAGCTTAAGTTAGCAAATGTTTTAATTTAATAAAATTTTGCTTTAAATTTTCATTACTTATGTAATTATCTCCAATTTAATAAACAAAAGTACCATAAAAATTAAATTTAACTTTCTAAAGAAATTAAGACAGTCCATATTCTGCATAAGTACCAAATTTTCAAATTACGAAATTGTTTGCAATAGGTCAGATAAGTAAAATTAGACTTCCTAATCATGGTTTAATGTGTCATCTAAAATTTCAAGAATTTGGATTGGATCGAATGGGTTTAACGACTTTTTCAGCCTTTTTTTTTCCCCATTAAAAGTCGGAAGAGTTTTTCAACTGTGTGCATATTTCAGATGTTGTATTTATAGTTGAATATGTATATATGGATGCCTTTAAATTTTCTTAGATTTTCATATATATATTAAATTTTTTTTAGGTATAATTCATTGGGTTGACTTTTTCAAAAAGGTCCTCCATATTGTTTTCCATGTAGTACAGTTTTCTGGTTGGAGTAAGGTCAGTTCATTTAACTAGGATGTGTTCCACTGTGAGCCTCTCTTGGCATGGGACATATTCTGGTGCTGAATCTTCATTGAGTTATGAATAGGTTATATTGGTGCGTCCTGTGCGTAGTCGAGTCAGTATTATATTTTCTCGGCATGATCTTTTGGTGTTTGGACATCGTTCCTTAAGTTTAGGTTTTATGGAGTATAGTTTGCTGCTTTCATGTTGATTCCATCGTAGTTGCCATTTTCTTTGTATGTGTGCTTTTATCTGGAGTCTAGGGTCAGTATGAGGAATCTTATAATTGTCAGTTGGGAGATGTGAAGATTTTTTTTGCAGCTGTATCTGCCGTCATTGTCTTTGATTCCCACATGGCTGGGGATCCCGACAAAAATGTTTTTGGTGGTTGAGAGGATATTGATTTTTTTTTTCTAGTAACTTTATTGGTAGTGGATTCTCTTGTTTTTGGTTTTGTATAGATAGTAAGACTGATAGAGAATCGGTGAGGATGATGAAGTTTTTGGTAGTTTCCTCTGAAATTATGCCAAGTACTAGGTCAATAGCTATAGTCTCTGCAGCGAATATAGATGCTTCGTTTTAAAGTTTTTTCTTCATTGTGGTATTATGGTAGGTTGTTGCACATCCGGTGTGATTGTTGCTTTTGGACCAGTCTGTGTAGAGAAAGGTGTAGTCTGGATATTGTAATTTTAAATGTTGGAGTTCGTTATAATATTCAATAGGGTTTGTGGTAGATTTAGGCTTTTTGTTTAGATTCAGTTTCATTTCTACTTGTTTCATGGTCCATGGGGTGTTTTATGTAGTATGAAGTTGTGAATGCTGGAGATTGGTATTTTGGATTCTTCAATGCTTTCCTTTATTCGGAGAAAGAAAGTTTTGATCTTTTTTTTTTTTTCTCTCATGTTGAAGAGTTCTTCATATTTTGGATAGAAGGTACGTTGCTATGTAGGGTTGTTTGGGCAGGATTTGAGTTTAAGTAGTAATACACACGGACGAAAAAACGCTTTGGATAATCACAGATTTCAAGGTAGTTCTACTAAAATAGCCATATTTTTTAAACCAAAGCACTTCAAGTCTTCAAATTACTACTGTTTTGTTCGGAAATGAATATACTTTCAAATGAATTAATAAATATGAATGTACATTATATATTTTAAGAGTTTTAAGCAAATAAAGTGATAAAAATGTGAACGTCATAAAATGGCGTTTTCGGTAAGGTTTTGTAATGACCCCCCCTGTTTTCTAAAGGTCCGTACCGTGATTGTATGAAGAATTTCGTCATGAAATTTGGGAACCAATTAGAAGAGGTGTTAATCTTAATACTGTCAAGTGTCCGAAATATTTTTGACCATTTCTTTTTTTGTCGTGTTAAAAATAAGACTTTAATATGACGAGTATTGAACATTTTGAAAAAAAAATTCTTCGGACACCCAGTAGTAAGTAAATCAA
Organism: Euprymna scolopes; assembly: GCF_053919585.1. Classification (NCBI taxonomy): domain Eukaryota; kingdom Metazoa; phylum Mollusca; class Cephalopoda; order Sepiida; family Sepiolidae; genus Euprymna; species Euprymna scolopes. Next base: position 50,189,611 of record NC_136494.1, read on the forward strand.
TCTTTTTACTATCTTTATCAATTAAAAGTATTATTTCATGTTGAGTAGGACCGCGGTAATTGATAATTTAAAAGGACCTACCCGAAAAAAAAAATTGTTTATATTTCTCGAATTTGGTCAAATGAAGTTAGTATTTTAAAGCAGCAGCAGCAGCTCCAGCCTGTAGAATCAGCCATAGCACAGCACAGTGTAAACAACATGCATTCTTTAATTTTTATTCAAGAACGAATTAAGAAAAATATGAAAATATGAATATAAATGTTCTTATACGTTTAATGAGAGCTATTTTGTTATCAGAATAACATTAGTTTAGAACTATTCGGTTTTCAGAATGTATAATAACAATTCCAACCAATTCGGCATTATGAATCTGTTGCAATTTCTTACATTGCTCGTCAAATTTAAAAACATGGTTAAAAAAACAAAAACTACAATTAGGAAGCTTGCATGTACTTTTATTCTTTAAATTAGTCTTGAACAACGAATTAAAACAATGTTTTACTGCGAACAGCCACAAATGTTGTTTTTTTTAAATCAAAATAAGTATCAAAATCTCGTTCATACATAGATTCGAAAAAGTTGTCAAAAAACAAATATATAACAAATAAATGTTATCAAAGGCAAGATAAGTTACTTTTCTACCTAACTGGATATATTTTTTGTGTTTTTATTCAATGTAACATGTTTATTCAGCTCGAAATACATACAGTGTTTACCGATGTATTGGAAAATTAAAAATAGCGCCCGGCCCGACTCTCTTTGACACGGTAAGTTTGAGAAAAGGAGTTAAAAATAAAAAAAAAACTATACAAAATACTGTTAAAAACTCACCGAATATATGTCAGCCTATGTCACGGTAACATATTGAGCGAGTTTCTAGCAGTATTTTGTCTACTTTTTTATTTTTAACTCTTTTCCCCAAACTCACCGTTTCAAGAGAGTCGGGCGGCGGGCGCCATTTTAAATTTTCCAAAACATTAGTAAACACTGTTTTCAAGCTGAATAAACATGTTACATTAAATAAAAACACTAAAAAATTATCCAGTTAGGTAGAAAAGTAACTTGCTTTTGATAACATTTATTTGTTATATATTTGTTTTTTTTTTGACAACTTTTTCGAATCTATGTGTATAGTAATACAAACCCTCAAAATCTATATCAATATTCTTGAAATTTTAAAAGCAGTTAGAAAACACATCAAACTACAATTAGGAAGCTTTCTATTTTGTTATTTTTTTTTCTACTTATTAAGCGAAAGATATTTTACAATCTGCTCCAGCGTAGTATAAACGGCCTATGGAATTAACACCTTCAACCTCGAAAATACAAATCAACAAATTTTTGAACGCTCTCTTTGAAAAAAAGCTCTCTTAACTTTACCTCTAATACAAATTATGTGTGGCAAGTCTCCTCCTAAAACACTCTTTAACCCTAACAATAACACTAAGTTCGAGTGGTAAGCGCCCCCCCCCCCAACAAAATACCTCTGTAAGCCACATACAAGCATCTAAAACAAACAAACAAAAAATAGACCCTTCCTTAAAGAAAAATACACATAAAAATAAATTGGTTAACTGTCCTAAAATGCTAGAATGGCCAGGAAATGATGAATTATTTTACATTAAATTTTTGTGAAACTAACCGCTCCCCCTCTAATATTGTTTTTGTTAGCTTTGTCTCTGTCAAGTTTTCAGTATGTTCGCACATAATTTTCCTTAGCCCTACAATTAATTCAAAGACCGAATGGCAACCCTCCTCATATTCTCATTGCATAGAAACCCTCTTAAAACTACACATAATCATCTTAAAAAAAAAAAAAAAAGCATGCATATTTTCCCATAGAAAAAAAAAGTTAACTGCCCTAAAATGCTAGAATGACCTGTAATAGGAACTTATTTTACATTCAATTCTAAAATAATTTGTTTATCTTTCATTAAAGTATTTCATGGCATTTTATACATAATTTCCTAAAAAGGTAGAATCACATTTTGGAGGGGTGGTCAGAAGGAGTTGAGTGGGGTTAAACAGAAGGTGTTAATCTACAATAATACCAAAGAAATATTGCAATATATTCATTTTTAAATGGTCTTATGTTTAGATTTAAGTTTTTTGTACATAAAGCACATTACAATTCAACTTTGAGTTCTCCAACTTCTTTTCTGTTTATGGATACATGGCATTTTTAAGGAATTGCTGCATATTTATGCACATTTACTGCAGATTATTTGGAAACCATAAACTTTGGGAGATTTTCAGTTGCATATTCTGATTCCTTGTACAAAAATACACTTATATGGTAAATTTCATTTCTTAGTCTTGTGTTTTAACAAAGATATGACATTTTTACTGAAAAAGTAGTGCAAAAAATGTGACGAAACGCATATGGTCTTAAAGAGGGAAAAATATCCAAACGTGTGAGGCACAAAAATAGCCATAACTTCCTTAATTTTAATCAGATTTCAAAAATTTAAAAAGATTCTTTCTTAGCTCATCAAGCTCTTTCTATGCATACCAATATTGAAATATTCAATGCTATTTCAATTTTTTCATGTGTATTGCTAGTTTAAGTAAGTATTGAAGAGCTAACTTTTCTCGCTTTAGGTCTAGGGGGGATTTGTGCGCTTCTGAGTATAGACTGTTCACTGGGAAGGTTCTGTATGCTCCTAGGACCAATCTTAGGCTGGTATCGTGTATAGGGTCTAGGCTTTTTATATATGATGTTCGGGTTGATCCATATATGAAACAACCATAGTCTAACTTTGAGCAGACTAGTGCTCTGTAAAGTTTAAGTAGGGTTTCCCTGTCTGCACCCCAATCAGAAGGTTTATAGCTTTGTTACATTTTTTTTTTTTTTTTTTTTTCCAGATAATTTATGTGTGGGATGAATGTCAACTTTTTATAAAAAAAAATCCCCAAGAATGTACTGGTCAGTAACTGGTATAGGCGTTCCTTCCATGGTTAGGCCAGGATCATTGTGCATGTTCTTTAGTTTGCAGAAATGCATGCATTTTGTTTTTTTTCCTCAAGAATTTAAATCCATTTTCTTCCGTCCATTTCATTATTTTGTTTAGGTACAATTGAAGTTTCCTTTCGATTATAGGTATATATTTCGATCTGCAACATATTAAAAAGTCTTCCAGATATAGGGAGCAGCCTACCTCAGGATTAAGGTTTTTTACAATGTTATTTATTCGAATACTGAACAGGGTCACTGATAGTATACTCCCTTGAGGTACTCCATTTTCTTGTTCCTTCAAGTCCAAGAGGGTTGTGCCAACTTTTACTCTGAGCAGTCTGTTTTTTTAGTCTAAGCTCCTTCAGATCTTTTGTAACACCGTACTTCCCTAAATATCATTGGCTTTTTCGATATCAAAGAACACTGCTGTAAGATGTTCCTTCCTTAGAAAGGCCTCTTCTAATGAAGGTTTCCAGTCTGACTAGATGGTCTATTCAGCTTCGATTTTTTTTTTTTTTTTTTTTTTTTTTTCCTCCTGAATCCTGATTGAAATTCCGTGATAAGGTTCTCCGTTTCGAGGAACCAAATTAGTCTTCTGTTTATAATCCTTTCCATGGTTTTACAAATGCAGCTTGTTAGGGCTATTGGTCTGAAATTTGATGGATCTGAAGTGTTACTTGATTGGGATTGGATGTTTAAGTGTTCAGATTTGGGGATTGGTATTATATTGTGGCCTCTTTCCAGGTCTCGGGTACGTTTCCACTGGAACATATAATATTGAAAATTTAAAGTATTTCACTGAGGTTTCCGGAAGATTTTTGAGGATTCCATATGGAATTTCATCGGGGCCCTGTAGCTGTGTCATGGGATTTGGCTAGATTCTTTTAGTTCAGACAAGGTAAGAGGTTGGTTGTATTTTTCAGTATTTTGTGATTTAAATTCAATTTTCTTTTCTCTTTTTCTAATCTTTTTGAATTTCTCTGTTGCATGATGAGATTTTTGATAAATTATCTGCCAGGTTATTGGAAATGTCTTTTTGATCTATGAATATTTTGTTGTCTTTAGAAATGTGAATATTTTGTTGTCTTTAGAGATATGAGGTATTGGTGTACTACTACACTTTCCTTCTATTTTCCTCATCATATTCCAAACCGTTTTTGCCTTAGTATTCACATTAATTTTGCATACATCATTTCTCCATGTTGTTCTTTTGGATTCCTTTATGATTCATTTGGCTTTTGCTCTGTTGTTTTGTAAGAAATCCAAATTTTCGCTTGTTGGGTTCTTTTTGAATTTTCTTAGGGCAGCTCATCGAGTTCTGATGGCTTTTCTGCATTCTTTTGTGAACCAAGGTTTGTTGTGAATGTTGGTTTTGGTTGTTTTCGGTATGGTATTATTTGCTATGTTTGTGAGCGTTTTAATGAAGTAGTTCAAATGGTCATTTTTTTTTTTGCACTATTCCTGGAAGTTTTCCTAATCTGCTTTATGTAGGTTCCATTTGGGTGCTTTTTGTTCAGTACTAGTACTTAGACTTTCCAGAATGATTGGGAAATGATCACTCCCATAGGTGTCATCATGTATTCTCCAATCATAGTCCATATATATATGGAAGGATCACATAGGGTAAGGTCGATGGCGGTGAAAGTACCTGTTGCCGGGGACATATAGGTATAGTTTTGATTATTAAGGAGGCATAGATCATTTTTGTTTATTATGTTTTCTATTTCTTTTCCTTTTTTTGTCTCTTTACTTCCCCATATTACATTGTGATTGTTGAGGTCTCCTAGCAGAATAAATGGTTTAGAGAGTTGTTTTATTAATTGAGTTAATTCAGTTTCATTGATTGTATCTTTTGGGGAGGATGTAGACTGAGCAAAGTGTTATGGTTCTATGTAGAGTCACTGAAACTGCAATTGCTTGCAAGTTTGTGTTTATATTTATTTATCTTTGGGGAACTTCATTCTTCACAAGTATTGATGTACCTCCAGAAGTTCTGTCCGTATCTTTATTTATGTAGTTGAAAGATGTGTAGTGTTTCATGTTGATAGTATTATTTTCTTTCAGGAAGGTCTCCTGTAGGCAGACAATTGCTGGGCTTAATAATAATAGTTCATTTAGGTTTGCTTTTGTCCCTCTGATGTTCCATTGTATTATTTTGTTGGTCATTTGGAGTTGTGTTCCATTGTCTCCAATCCTTCAAATCTATTTTCAGTTGGAATTCTTGTTCGGGATTTGGATTGGGATCTCTCTTTTCCTGTTTTTTTTTTTTTTTTTGTCTGAAGGTATTTTTGACTCTTTTCTGGCTTGTGATGTGTTTGATGGTTGCTCAGTTGTTTTTGTAGAAATGGTTTGTGCTCTTATTTCTTTTTTTGGTTCAGTAGTGTCTCATTTCTTCTAGTAATTCTTTCATTTCCTTTATTAATTTGCTTAAAACATCGAGTTTGTTGCCAGTTGTATCTGTTTTATGTATGTGACCATTTTGATTGTTGATTGGAGTAGTTTTTTTGGTTGCATCTGTATATTTTTTAGTTTGAATCATTTTCCTGGCCTCTGGGTAGGATATATTCTTTATGTTTTAGTTTGGTCATTTCTTTTTCAATATGTCACAGTATCTAGAGCCAGCGCCATGATTTCCAAGACACTTGGCACATTTGAAATCTTTTCTGCAGTCAACATGTGGACTGCTTTCCACACACTGGTGACCGTGTACACCAATCTTGATGGTGTTCAAACTTCTGGCACTTGAAGCATTGGAGTGTGTTTGGGATGTAGGTTTCTACATTTATTTTCATATATCCAACTTTAACTTCTGTGTGGGAATCGAAAGTTAGTATGTATGTGTTGGTAGTGATTTTCTCATTGTCTTTCTTGATTTGAACTCTACGAACATCTAACACATTCTGTTCCTGTCGGTTTGTCTTGATCTCCTCCAAAGGACAAAGTGAAAGTTTGTGACTTTTCACAACTCCTTTGCAGGTATTTAGAGTTGGATGTTAGCAGCATTTGATTTTAATAGTTTCAAATATTGTTAGTTTCAATATTTTCTTGGTTTGTTCTTCATTATAGGTCTCAATTAATAGGCTGCCGTTAAATTGTTTTTTTTTTTTTAATAGATTTGGGTTTTAAAGTCTTTTTCGATTTTAAAGGGTGATAATTGGCTCAAAGGGGTTTCCTCTACTGATTCCATTATTATAAATATTGGGGAATTCCTCAGTTTTCTTGGTTTTTCTTAAGAGCTATTGGTGTCAGAGACATCAGAGTGAGTTCTTTTTTGTGGTTGGGTGGTTTTTGAGGGGAATAAGCCATATTATGATTTATTTATTTATTTATTTTTTTTCATCTTTGCTCCCCACACACCTGAGCCCTATATGGGAAGTGCCTGGGGGGGGGGGGAACCCATTCGTCCAGCCTCAACAGGGATAAAAGGATGATATACTCAATTTTAGTGATATCATAATGCGCATCTGTTTCCCTTTGATGTTACTATAGGATATGTAGTAATTTTAAGGGGTTTGCAGCCATATCATTGATATTTTAACTTAGTCGATTGACCCTCAGCCACCGCTTTCCACCATATCGGTCAGAAGGGCCCAACCATCGGTTAGTCATGTCAAGCCCCACCATATATTGCCTACTCCAAAAATCCACTATTAATACAACACATCTATCCCTTTCCCACAAACGTGACTAGCCAATGGTTGGGCCCTTCCGACTGCTCGTCTAGCCTAGTAAGGGCCAAAGTGATGTGTTGAGAAATGGGAGTGCTAAATCCTGACTTCCAAGTCTCTCAACCACCAGGATCCCGTTCTAATGGTATTACGGGTTGCTACCTATGGCCAACAGATAGCCCCATTGGGGGACTTTTACTTTCTGCAGGGGGCAATTACCATATTCTGATGCCCTGCCAACAGGATCTAGTGTGATTGATTAATAGGAAAAACTTTTAGTGCTTCAAGTTGCTTGTCTTTTTTAAAAAATTATTTCTAGATTATAGTTTGGTTGGTATGTTTTAATTAAGAAGCCAGTCTGGAAGTGGGGGTGAGAGAAAAAAAAAGGGATGAGGAGGGGCTGTTGTTTTTGTTCTGGGTCTTGCAGAACAATGCCGTTAGTTGTGCAAAAATTAAAAAGGAAAAAACAGAAAGGTGCATTTGTCAGGGAGTTATCATCCGACAGCCTGATCTGGTTGCACCAGTCAAGAATATTGATATTAATACTTATTTCATTTGGATCAGTTCTATATTTAAAATACAATGGACATTATTAGTGTTATGATGTGGAATTAAAAAAGAAAAGAAAAAAAAAAGACTATTTTCCAATCCCCAAAACAATTTTACTTTTTTTTTTTTTTTTTTTTTTTTTGATTAAAATAAATCTTTCACTGCTGGTACTAATAAAATAATATTTATTGATTTTAAACTTCCAGTAAAAGTAAAATCTATAGATCACCTCCTCATAAGTGTTTTTATGTTTGAGAAAATATATGCAACATTTAAGATGTGTTTTTATGGTAAACAGGTCAAAATAACCATTTTATAGTTAAATATTTAGAGATTTATAAATAATCAGAATCAATAATTGTATCAGAATCAGGAAAAATATTGGAATCATCCAATCACTACTATTTATGTTAAAAAAACTTATATTTGCTGCATGTTATCTTTTTATGCTATCAAGAAAAATCTCAATTTTCTTAAAACATATCTGTTGATTAAATATATTTCTCATTCAGTGGAATTCCACAGGTCCTGCTAGTAACAAATATTGATGAAGGCAAGATGTACGACACGATAACTGAGGTATAGAGAGGGGAAGATGAAACAAGATAAAATTTTTAAATTGTGTAAATTAATTGCATTGGTATTCAACATGCTTTGATTGGTGTGAAGTATATTTAACAAATGTAATGAAAAATCATGACTGAGCTATAATGCTGGAAAACCAGATGCTCCCTCCTTTTATAAGTACTAGACAGGCAAACCCCACCCCTGAACACTCACAACCTAAATCTTATCAGAAATGATCCAGAATAATCACAGTATCCCTCTCTCTCTCTCCCTATTTGTGCAATCTCCATTTCCAAAAATAAGGAGAAATAAAGTAATTCCAACAAGGACATTGTAGCGAAAAAAAAAAAAAAAGTACCATGTGTGAAAAAAAGTACTCAAAAGAAGATTCATTTAAAATGTGACCAGCATACTGAGCGGACGCAAAAGTTGAGTGTCTTATCAACCATGCTATATGTGAATCCATGACAAACTCAAAGTGCCATACGGCCAAGTCAATACACAGAGAAAAAAAAAAGGGTGATGCCGATTGCAGATTTTAGTGCATTGCACTTATCAAGGCCTGGAAGCCACTCAGGGATAAGGGTTATTGCAAGTACAGTACGTTAGGGTGGAGATTTGATGAAGTGTTTAATTAAGGAGGCGGTTCATTAGGAATTTGTTAACATTGGACTTGAAGACATCCAAGTTGTAGTCCGGAGGGAAGCAGGCAGACGGAACAGAGTTCCACAGGCGAAAGAAAGAAGCTTTGTTCATGGAATCCGCGTTTTGATTTAGGCACAGATATAGAGTGGGGGAAATTTTTCACAGTGGATTCAGCTAGACGGGTGTTTTTCGTGAAAGATTGGCGAGGGGGGGGGCAGAGATTGGAGTTCAGACGAGCACCTGCCATTGCAGGGTAGAGAAAAGGGCATCCCCTCACTAAGCCACGAAGTCTATTTTGTACTCTGTCAAGGCAGGATAGGCTGTTTTTAGCAGCTCCTGCCCAGATATGGCAACAGTATTCCATACTCGTATCTTTTCTTATAAGAATATACAAAAATAAGATAAAAATATATTAAAACATTTCTCTTCCTTGCGTCACCCCATCAAGTATTGCAATAGAAACCATCTTATACATAAATCAATGGTTGTTAATGCATTTGTCATTTTTGATATTAGTATGCACCACTTGGTTAGTTCATGATGACTAATCGGAACCAGATAATGTGTGAATATGGGGCTGTAATTCTTATGGATGGCACATCACTGTACATTCTCTTTTTATTATTAGCACGAGTAACTAGGTTGATACTGCCATTTAGTAGTCATAGATTTTTCACAGGGGATCTCGCCCGATATGTTTCTCCCAGTTTGCATCGTTATAATGTATATGGATTTTTGTTAATAAAATTTTTTAATGAAAAAAAAAAATAAAAATAATTTTTAAATTTTGTGGCTGCTTCACTAGGCTTACCTCTTTCAGAATCGGATTCACTGCTACTAAAATTTCTACGCTGTTGTCGTGACAGCTGACGTTGTCGTATTCTCTCATGCAGGGCATTATCAGATTCTTCATCGCTGTCGTTGTCTGTGTGCTTCCTCAGTTTTTTGTTAATCCCTTCATTTTTATCATCATCACTACCGGAATCAGAACCAACACCTAGACACAAAAATGTAAATACATTAATCAATATGGGGTGTTATATATTGATCTTGAATAAATGCAGTTAAAGAGGTCATGTAAACTATCCTTCATAATTTTTCAAAGTTGTGCTTATTAATGAAAATTATATATGTACAAATTCAAATATAATATTTTCAAAATTAAAGTAAAAAAACTATTTCCAATACTGTTCTGTTCAATCGAAAATCACAAAAAAAAAAAAAAAATTCTAAAAATTATATTCCTGATTGCAATTTGCATATAAGAATATGCAACAATAATTAAACATAAAATGCACTTTTCATGTTAAATTGGAATTAAAATTTGTAACTTTATTTTAAAATCGGTAGTAAATCGATGGAAATTAAGGAGAAATAGTTGAGAAATTTGGTAAATTAATGCAAAAAAAAAAAAAAAAAAAAAAAAAAAACAAATTGAAAATCATGATGATTTATTTCCATACAAATATAAATTGATAAAAGTTCTCCACAAATCCTTCTTCTATTCAGTTCTAACCAAAAAAGAAAAAACTGAGATTAAAATCAAAACTCAGAATTATAACTTTATTGATTGTTGTGCTTGTATTTGTGTATGCAATAAGTTTTCTTTTTTTGATTTTTTTTTGTCCACTTGCATAATGAATAACAGGTATCCACAGATGTTGAAATAATAACTCAAGTCAATTAAAGATGGACACTGTTCGATATCACATTCCATCCAAGTTATTTTCTCAACTTCTTTTTCATTGAAGAAACTCTGTAGCTGTCAAGATTATTCTCCAAATAATCGATGAGAATGAAGCCAAAGAAAGTGTAATGTTTATGTCCAGCAAGAACACAATTGAATCAAGGTCCATAAAACTTCATTCCAATGGTAAATGCAGAAATGTCTGATGAATGTCCAACCAAAATTATTGCTCTTTGTAATTGAAAGCAACATCAAATTGCACAGCTTTGCACCTTTTGTAGTACGGCCATATTTCAGTTTATTATTCAATTATTTAATCAAGCATTTATGGAAATAAAGTTGAACATGACATCATTTGGATATAAAATAAAATTTTTCCATTAAAAAGAAATATTTTTATGAAATTGACCAATGTTATCCAAAGAGTTTGCTTGCATAGAAAGAGAAAAGTGTCTTTTCAATCATGTTCTTCAAGTAACATTGTCATAGAAAAAAAACATGACAATGTGTAAAAAGAAAAAAAAAAGGGAATACTTAACAGGCAACAAATGAAGGAAACTAAAAAGCTAAAACTGTATACTTACCAAGGGTTGACAAAGAGGCCAAAGCAGTGGACTTGGCTAGCTGCTTTGCTGGAGCTTACAATTATAAAAATCATAATTAGTCATGGTAGTCAAATCAAGATGGTGCAGAAGGAAAGGCATTGTCTGTGAAATGAGAGACAAAGGAGTAGGGGCAAGGAGAAAGAAAGAGAGAGAGACAAGCCTGTGCACCTGGTTGGCAGCATTTTGTAGGAGATTGTGCACACCTGCCTGAATAACTTTTGCCATAAATTGATGAAGTCGGCAAGGTAAACAAAAAGAAAGAAAAAGAAATATGAGCGCATGATAATAACAATCGTGAACATAAAAGCATCTGTACTCTCCATAATTTCATAAATCACCCTGCTTTCATGCACTTTTACGTTTGTGCTGAAATAAAGCTGAGTCATAAAAAGCTATCTTGGAAATAACAAAGACAGTCAAGTTAAAATGAAGAATTTTAAAAATGACTATAACTTCAAACAAAACTAAACTATTTTACATGCAAAATAGTTATAAGAAATAAAGATTATTATTTTATTTTGTATTATTTTACATATTAATTACACATGAAATTCAAAAATAAGTTAATTTGGATTAAATATTGTAGAGAGCATTTCACTTAATTACATTAGAATAATGAAGCTTTAAATACGCATCAAACATGAATTAGTACATTTTCTAACTTTGTCATCTCTTCATTTAAATGTCACAGCTTATTCTTAGGTCATGATTAGTTTCATTTTTTAATAGCTGAATTTAGTGATGATTCAAATGTTTATATTACACATATTTCACAGTAATGGTTAAAAAATTGTTGACCAAACATTTGCAGAATATTTAACTTAGAAATATTAGCTTCGGTTTTTAATAAATACTTTAATAATTGAAAAATAAGATGAACCTTGACTTCAGATTAAAAACAGTTGAATGCTTATGTATTACTTATTTTTTATAAAGTTTTAAAATTGAAACAAAATATTGAATCTATAGAAACCTGATTCTATGTTCAATTATTTTACTATTTCTATCTTTATATATGCACTATTAATCAGTACATTTGAGCAATCTGGTTGAAAAAAATATTACATTTTAAATATTAAAATAACATAACATTAATAAACTAGAATCGAATTTGCATCGGTCAAAAGAAGATATTTGAATAATTTCCTCAAGTGATTAAACCATATGAGATGACAAAAACCCATTAAAAAAGAATGATCAAAATACAACACTTAAAAATACCTACAAAGACCACTTGCCAATAAATATTAAAAGCATATTGAAAATTATTTGCCCCTATTTTTTCTTCTAAAAATTTAAATGGAAACATTTCTTTTTAAGATCTCAATTGTAAAATATTACTCCAACAACGTTTAACAACGGAGAAAATTTCATCCAAATCCATGTTGATTTCTCACATCTGAAAATTATAAATTTGAACATTAGATCAGTTAAATATTCTATTAAAAAAATAACAGGAAATACTCAGTTATGGTCATTATTTAGAATAAAACAACTTGATATTAATCAAAAACAAAAATGTTCTAAATAAATCATTCCATTTGGAAATAAATTATTCAAGAACATATATACTTTAGTATTTTCTCCAAATTCATAAATACATGTAAATTATTTCAAACAGACTGAAAGCACACAAACCAAGTTAGCAGTGTCATCCATGGATGTTATCAGTGCTGATAATCATAATTGCAATCAATGACATTTTTTTCTGCATACAATCACTTTTATTTTTGTAGAAGATAATATAAATTCGAGTATGGAGTTTGCCAACCTTAGTTATAGAATAATTTTGTATTTGTAAAAAATTGAAGATATGACAGCATTTAATTTTCACATTATTAAAATATTTCAACTTCTGGCAAGTGTTCTTAATTATATAATGACAACTAAACAAGAAACTGGCATGTTCCTGATTTACCTTCCCACCGAAAGATTTAAAATGCAGAAATGAATTGATTAATTTTATCAAAAATGTATAAAATATAATTTTCATTTAATTTTTTTAATCAAATTAAGTAGATTATATAAAAATATCAAAACCTCTTTAAAACTATTACAGAATATAAAACTAATGGATTTTAAATATTCCTTAAAATAATTTAGAATAGCAATACCAGACACCATAACATTCAGCGTTGGACAAGGCACAAACTGCTACTTAATTTGACACTCAGTCTTTAAATCAGTAATAAATACATTTCTCTTACCTCCATCAAAATAAAACATAACTGGATTCACAATAAAATTTACTTTAAAATGATATTTTAATATTTTTGTTGTGATTTGTATATTAGAAGAAATCACTATTTAAATCCAACTATTAACGACATTGCATGCCTATTGGTGGTAGATCACTTTTTGCAAATAAGCGGTCGGGGTGTGTCCACATATTACTTGAAGCGGAAGTTGTATCCGTCGACGATGTTTCTAGTTGTTTTAGCTAATCAGGGAAAAGAACTGTCTTTGCGACAGAATTTGAACACAGCATGTACGTCTTTCCAGTCAAAAGTTGGAATATTTCAAAGTTGAGGCTTTGTAGTACAAAGATAAGTAAAGATAGAAACTGTGTTCAAACGCTATTTAATAGCGAAAATATTATTTTTTTTTTGTCCTAAAATTTGAAAAGAATTGGATAAAAACTTTTTATGCATGAATTGATAGAAATATTGACAACCACATATAAAAATGAGAATTTTTATGTCGTGATGTGTATAAAAAATCTTCTGTAAACAAAGCATTTGTCAATTGACTTACGAACATAAAGTATCATTTTTTTTATTTTTTTTATTATTTAGAAAATATGTTTTACGACTTGACTATTCTGAACTTTATTCCATGTTTTCCACAGATAGTTAAATACATATTTTGAAATATCTTTTATTATTATTATTAAATTGTTAGGTGAAAATACAGAATAATTACAAAACAGCCTCCCCTCCCATTTTATGAATGGATTTCTAAGTCATAACATTATTTTAGCATGGTAATATAAGTACCAAAAGTTTATTTGTATAAAAATAAATGAAACACATGTTTGGGATAGGAACGTTTAATACAAGAAATAAGACATCCAAAAATGTTATAAATATGTATAAAAATTATATTCTGTTATAAATACTCAAAATTTCATTAAAATTGGTTGATTTCCTGAATTTTGGTAAATTTTTAAGTCGGGAGAGGGTCAAACTTCTGAAGCGCTTTATTTAGAAACCCATTCTAAACATGGGGATAAGGTGTTTTGTAACTAATCTGTACTTTCACCTAAAAATTTAATAAAAAAATGAAAATTATATTGTACTAAAGTTATTATTTATTTAATATGGAGAGGGTGTTTTGTCACTATTCTGTACTTTCACCTAACAATGTAATAAAAAAAAGGATATCAAAACTTGAATTTAACCTGAAAATATTACAAAAATAACGTTGTCATTTTTTTTTATTTCGTTAAAACAGCTTCATTCAACACCATTTGATTTATTTAAGTAAAAAAACATTTAAAAGTTAAAACACACAAACCACTTATCCAGTTAAGTAAAAGAATAACTTATCTTGCCTATGACAACACTTATTGGGGTTTTTTTTACACACAGAGGTATAAAAAGTGGTAAAAAAACAAATATATAACATAAATATTACCAATGGCAAGGTAAGTTACTCTTCTACCTACTGCGATAATTTTTTGGTGTTGTAAATATTTATTCTGTTCAAAAAACAAGTAGTGTCGAGTGTTACATGAGAACAAGAAAAAATGGCCATGATGTATCTTGAAATTTTTGAAGTTTTGACAATGACTTAAAAATAAAAAATTATACAAAATAGCGATAGAAACTCATCTAATAATTGTCACGGCAACATGAAGCCGTTAAAATGAAATTTAATTATCCTAATTAGTTTAATGTACTTGAAAACAATTGTAATTTGTACAAAATTTCCTTTCATGTTTTATTTCCTCATATTTTGTTAATAATTTCTTTGAATTGTGTTGTGGTGGCCATCTTGGATTTTTCACGGTGTAATGATGACAAATGATAATGCCCATCAGAATAATATTTCATATGATGATAAAGCCTCACCTCCCATTTTTTAGCTGGTTTTATGATGTTTCTACTCAAAGCTGTTAAAATGAAAGTAAAATATGCTAATTAGTCTGTAAATTACCAAGTGAGATGGTTGTAAATACAGCCAACTGAATCATCATGGTATTATGATAATATGTTCAAAATTTCATATCTTAAGATACAACTTTTTAAAAATAAGTTATTCTGTAAATTGTGCAAATTTCCTACCATTTTCAGCCACAAGCTTATATGCATTTAAATAAAACTGACTTGAGACAAAATGTCCAGTGAACCATGCATTTTTTGATACTTTGAATGATCATAACTCCAGTTCTAATAGACCGATTTTAAAAAACTAAAGATGATATTTCTTTGTGTTTTATGCTCTTTTTAATAATACTTGATTTGAGTTTATTCAATCTAAAGAAAAAAATGGTGTGTATTGCTATTAAGACTATTCTTTGAAGTGATGAAAATCATATCTATTACCATATAGATTTAACTAATTTTTTAATCCTAACAGTCAAAAGTCATTCAGTTGATGGACAATATTGATGTGTGAAACAAAATCAATTATTCCAGAAATGATGAAGTAGACAAAAATAAGAAAATTTCTTGTTTTGCATAATAAAAAAAATGGTCATCATCATTATAATAATCGTATTAGATTATTAAATAATGGTGGCATAACACGAGCAAATATTTGTGAAAAACAAAAGCTAAAGATTATTTTTATGTGTCAATGATTATGGAAACTTGTTGAAATATTTTTTTTTTTTTTCCTTTATGTTGATTCTTAGCCAGAATTATTTTCTTGTAAAAATGTAATTATCGAGCTTGAAAAGAATTCAAGAAAACTTCCATTACTATTGATTACTATATTGTCCTTTTGACTACTCTACACTCTTTAACCCTTATCCTTGAGTGGCCGATCGGCCTTGATAAGTGGTGACGCCTATGTAAAAAAAACAAAAAAAAAACAAAACTAATCATTAAGTTTGGTTGAGAATCAAAAACAAATAAAGGCAAAGTATAAAAAGGTAACAGAATTACGTTTGAGTATTTTATAAACACTCCTGAGATTGCTGCTTTCCAGACAAAGAAAACCAATTCCTAGTGATGAAGTGATTGGAAAATTAATTATCACTATTTTGAGAGATGATTATGCTGAAAAGACGGCTAGTTGGTAGTTAATTCAACAGATCCCCATTTAGGAAATGCGTATTCAATGTGATAAATCAGTTTAACCTATGAAAGAAAAGTATCAATCAGCATTCCTGCCTCTTGAGAAACCCAGAGAGTGTAACAAGTGAAACTTTCCTATATAATTGCAAGGTTTTTCACATTAAATGCTCACAATTCACTCTAGAGATAACATGGCATAAGTGCCCAATACTGAAACACTGAGCAAGACTAATATCTTCCAACTTTGTTGTTTACTTGTCATGTGACCAATAATATTCTGCCTATTAAATTATATTTACCAAATTACCTCATACATCATCCATGAACTAAGAAAATGTTGACACAAGAATTTAAAAGACTGTTCAAAAGTGAGTTACAACAGGTAAACCTTAAAAAAAAACATCCTAATTTATTCTTAATGTTAATGAAATCTAAAAGTTTATGTTCTTCGCTTACCTATTTAATGGTAAGTAAAAAACCTAAAAAACTCAATATGAGTTAATATTAGATTGACAAGAAGGTTCTTGCAGAATTTTTAATTTTGATTTCAAATGATGTATTTTCAAATAGATTTTTGTTATAATATCTTTACTTTATATATCATTTTAAAGAACAGTTTTCGCTCTATAGAACCATTTAAATTACAATCATTTTAAAACAATTATGTCTTTTCACAACCTTGAATACAAGATGGAAAAAAAAAAGCAAATTTGTACAATATTCTTATTTCAATTCAAGTTAGGCCGAAAAGATGCTGAAACAGATCTTGATATCAATAAAGCGTTTGGCCCAGGAACAACTACTTAATGCACAGCACAATAGTGGTTTAAGAAATTTTGTGGTGGCAACGAGAATCTTAAAGATTATGAGTGTAGTAGTCAGCCATCGGATGTTGACAAAGATCAATTAAAAGCCTTAGTTGAAATCCCTGCACAACTGTTTGAGAACTTGTTTCTGAATTAGATGTAACGTATACGATTTCCAACCACTTCAGAGAGACTGAAAAGACAAAAAAACGTGATAAATGAGTGCTACACAAAAGAACAACCAAAAGAAACTCTGTTATGAAGTGTGATCTTCCCCTTTTTTACGCAAAAGAACAGCGCGTTTCTTGACTAGGTCGTGACTTGCAATGAAAAGTGGATTCTTTATGACAACCGGTGACGCTCGGTTCAGTGGTTAGACACTGACAAAACTCCATAATACTTCCTCAAACCAGAGTTGCACAAAAACAAGATCATGCTGACTGTTTAGTGGTCTGTGACTGGTCTCATCCATTAATTTTTTTTAATGCAGGCAAAACCATTATGGCAGTGAAGTACTGTCAACAAATGGATGAAATGCATCAAAAACTTCAACAATACCCAGCATTAGTCAACAGAAAAGGTCCGATTCTCCTCCACAACAATGCCCGACTGCACATTGCTAAACCAACCATGCAGTGGTTGAACGAATTAGGATACGAAACTCTGCCTCATCTGTCATACTCTCCTACCAGCTACCACTTTTTCAAGCATCCCAACAACTTTCTGTGTGAGATATCAAAAACGCTTTCGGCGATTTCAACCCACCTGAATGCAACATTTTTATGTTATTGACATAAATACACTTGTCTTGGTAAAAGTGTACTGATTCTGATGGTGCTTTTTTTGATCAATAAATTTTTGCTTGAGCCAAGATATGTTCATCTGAATTTAAAAGGTAAAAACCGCAAGAAATTTCTTGTCAATCTGATAGTAAAGAACAGATTTTAAGTCTGATTTCAATTACTGGTTATTCAGTCTCGAAAATTAATATCAACACTTATTAAGAGGATATTTGCAAATTTATGATAGCAATTTATTTTTAATTTGTTCGAATTGTATTTCAATGCAAAAATAATAGATAGTAGGTGACAGATAAAGATATAAAATACATTATACAACATTACAAGGCTAATTCCAACAAATGAATCATATTGAACGCATCAAAGTCATTTATAGAAAATTAAGGAATATTTAAAAATCTAAAACAAAAAATTCACTTTTCCTGTTGAAATATCATAGAAAAAAGCAATTTCATTAAATGTAATCTATACATCTATAAAAGTGAAAGTGTGTCTGTCTGTGTACATTTCCCTATGCAATAACTGTCAATTTTCAGTCTACACACTCGAAATTTGATATACAGGGTATTGAGATTTGGGAAAATCTTTATAATCTGTTTTTGGCCAGAAATTTGGTTGTTAAGAAGTCAAAGTTCAATGATTTGACCTTTGAGAACTCTACCAAACACCTCCGACAATTTTGGGTATAAACAATTGAAATTTTAGATATAGGTTCCTTGGACGTGGATCTAACTTAACTTGATTTGAGCCCAAAATGTTAAGGGGTCATAATAGGGGTCCAAGTTAAAAAAAATGTGATCGCTGCGGTCTCTACCAAATTACTCAGACAAATTCTGGTTTAAACATTTGAAATTTTACATAAAGGATATTCAGAGATGGGGCAAACTTTTTAATCGGTTTGGGTCGAAAATTTGAGCTACTAATATATAAATCTATGTATGTTTGCATGTCTGCCTAAAACTTTCAACAGAGGCGATGGATTTTCACAAGACCCTTCAGACGACAAATACCGAAAAATTGACTAAAAACATTAATTTCTTCATCCTCAACTGGGCACTTTTTTACAGGGAGAGGTCGCTTTTTTCGCCGATATTTTCGAAAGTCATCTCCTCTTTTTGATTTTCTAGCCTTAATTAAAACCCACGTCACTTTCGGTTTGACGATGGTCGTAACAGCAAAGGCGTCACATTTTTTTCCCCCCGTTCTTTTCCTTCTTCATGGTACAGGTTCGAGCTTGGCTTCCTACTACCACTTTTTTTTTTTTGTTTTTACTCAACACACACCTCCGAACACCCGGGCAACGCCGGGCACCCATGCTAGTAAAAGAATAAAATTAAAACTTATTTCTTTAATTCATCAAACTTGAAAAGACAAATTGTTTTTATATTCACATAATTCATAATATATTCACATAAACTATATCAATATTTAGAAAATAGATTACTTTATCATTTATAGAGAAATGTAACATTACTGAAAGCACAATTAAAAAAAAAAAACTTATTAAAATGTACAAAGAACATTTAAATTGATTTAAGTGCATGAAATATACCTAATGTGTCCGTTATGAAATGGATAGTAATTGGCTTATTATTAGTCATTAACAAAAGAAATTAAAAAAATGCATCTTTTTCCCACAGTAAAATTAAAACCATTGACACTTTTTCAGTATTAGAATAAAAATCGAAAGCCACAAAATCAAATTTCTATTTAAAAAAAAAAAAAAAACGAGGTTATCTAATTAATTTTTATGTCAACCTCAACTAAAAACAATGTTATCTACTTGTCATATCGCAATTAGTATCATATTACTGCATTATTACATAAAACATGTATTACAATCGATTTCATAATCGATTGAACACCATTTTGGGGGAAACTCGAACGAGACTTCAGTTACTTCTCTTGCTTATTCAGTTAATTATTAAACTAGCAGGCCGCCTGACATTGCCCAGTTGTAAAATATGCTTAAATATATTTTGATTAATGCAAATTTTGTATTGATTATTATATATTGGACATGTGCCACCACTGAGAATCAGAACCAAAATGTTTAGCTTACAATTTACTTTTTTCTTTTACCTGAGTTTTGCCCGAGTTATGAAATCATGTTTGCTGCAAGGCTAAAAATTAAAACCTGAACCAATAGCTATTATGTTACGCATGCATATTCGTAATGCCGTCGTTCCACCTTCACCTGGCAAATTCTGTTTCTTTGACTAAAACTCAAATATAAAGTTTTGCATGGGTTCGAATACTCTTAATATATATTAAGTTTCATGCCTGTAGACCAAAAACTGACAAAGGAGTTTCATAGGCAAAATTAAAAAAAAAAATGCACACATAAATGAATATAGAAAGAGTTTAGTATTTACTATAACCTTTTTATGCAAATATTACACAAGTATAAATCATGTACAATATGGTTATATTGTACATGATTTAAACTTGTGTAATATTACATGTAATAGTTAACTAAAAGAAAACTTATATGTAATAGTTAACCATAAGAAAATCGAAAAAACTAATAGGGAATTAATTAAAATGAATGTTTAAAAGAATATGCAAATTAGCCAGATCTTTTGCAGATGAATGCAATTCCATGACCCGTAACAAAATTTTATTTTATATTTAAATAAATAGAAAAAGAGTTTTTTATGAATATCAATACAAAAAACAAAATTTATAGGAGTATAGATTTGTAATTTCTACAAAAACCATTTTCATTAATAATTTTCTACTGTATCATTTTCGTAATTTTTGAATATTTTACTAATTTTGACGTGACAAGTAGATATTATAGGCTATAATTGAAATTGTTTATTTCAATATTACCGAAAAAGCACCAAACCATTTTTAGAGGAGCTTGACCACACAAACTTTCTTTAACGACTGCAGATAAGTTTGTTTTTTTTTAATTTTTACACATAAAAAGATATATTTGAAAATAATAAAATATTCAAAAGAAAAAATTGAAAATAATTGGTCTCGAGCAAAAAAACAGTTGAAATAGTGAGATACTTGAATGAGAATGCATCAAATAATGAACAAGGAGAAATAAGATTAAATTAAGGTTTAAACTTTTTAAAAGTCATATTAGAATTTGTTTGATTAGATTGTTTACGCAGATTTTGAAACTATATTAATATTAGTTTAATTAAAGAGTTTTGTTCTTGGAATAAACATGGTTTGAACATTTTTACTGGCTTTGAATAATCTTTAGAGTTGAGGTTTGTTTTAAAAGAAAATTCTTTGTTAGAAAATATTGATTAATCTATATTAGCACTTAATTTTTTACAATAATAGGAGATAATTAAAAGATTTATCCAGAATATCTAAAGATTTTTAAAGTTAAATTTGGTAAAATAATGTGCTTAAATGCTTAAAATAATAATTAAAAAAAATCATAGCAGTCAAAAGAAAAAGTATGAAAAATAAGATCAACATGATCGATATCTAATGTAGCCACGGGAATTTAAATTTTGTGGTTTTCATAAAATTGAAAAAGTAAGGGGAAAAAAATGCTACCATAGCAAAAATGGTGAATAACAATGGAAATACCTTTAGCTGCTCGATTTCGAGCCTTGAAGTAAACCTCTCTAGAAATAGATTCAATTTCAGTATTCGTAACTTCCAAGAGAATTTCAGTCAGGTATCGACGAACTTTCATTTGCTGGAAGCAAAATTCAATTAACAATTATTTTAGAAAATGAGATTCGGGCCACATCGGAGTGAGAGTACTACAAAATATTCTCTTCTCTAACAAATGGAATAATGATAATTACTTGAAGATTTCAAACAAAATTTTTTAATTCATTTATAATCAATTTTTTCACTTCCATCAAATGCGTGAAATGTTAACGTATAATTAATCTTTTAATTACTTTTCCATTCAAGAATGAATTCAATAAATACTAAAATTTTCTCTTCTTCACAAAGTTGTGAGTATGAAAGTAGTTGGCATTTACTAGTATAAAAAGAAATATGAATGCAGAAGGACATGCAAAAGCCTCAAAGTGATTCTATAACATGGATTCTATGGTAGATGAAAAATCATCCAACACCATTTCTCGAAAATGAAAACTTACTTTATGTATATTTATTTTTCTTTGTTAGAAGTCTTATAAGTTACCAAAATTAAATCTAAATGACTTAAGAGTAAATTACGAACAGATCATGTATTTTTGTTAGAGAAACTATCTAGCTTCATCGAATGGCATTGCTCAAATAGAAGCTTATTAAGAATTGCAACAAAAGGAAAAACAATATCTATTCAAAGAAAAAAGCTTTGGAAAATAGAGAAAACTTACTAATTCTGCCTGTTTTTCTTCATCTGTTTTAAAATCATCAGGAGATGGCGAGGATTTTTCACTTTTAGAAAATGTGGGTTCATGATCACTTTTTGCAGCTCCTTCCTCATCAGACTCCTTTTAAAAGTAAGAAATAGAAAAGATAATTCAGCATAAAATGCTATAAACAAAAATATTTTGAAACAAAATATTTTGTAT
Organism: Euprymna scolopes; assembly: GCF_053919585.1. Classification (NCBI taxonomy): domain Eukaryota; kingdom Metazoa; phylum Mollusca; class Cephalopoda; order Sepiida; family Sepiolidae; genus Euprymna; species Euprymna scolopes. Next base: position 50,211,645 of record NC_136494.1, read on the forward strand.
AAAGTCTCACATTTTGTTAACATTGTAACGCTTTTAAGTTACAATTTGTTTTAATAGTGACAAAAAATTTTTTTTTGACAAAAGTCAAAACAATTGACAATTTACAAAAAAATTATCTTTTTACATAAATTTCACAAACAAGTTATATAGTAAGAAAGAAAATTATGTTTCTTCACAAAAACATTGTAAATGAATCAGTTTTACTAAATATATATGATTAAAAATTATGTACGATTAATGTACAACTAATTGCCACTGCTGCTTAAAGCAACATCGACACAAGCGATTGACTGGGTCCATCAACATAAAATACTGTAAAACAATCTTGTAATCTATTATATACTCTATCTATATATATATAAAAGGCAAAATGTGTGTATGTGTGTGTTTGTATATCTCGCAAAAACTTTTGACAAAGGTGACAGATTTTCACGAGATCAGTATCATTTTGAAGCTCGACCTTTGTACGACAAATATTGAAAAATTGGCTAAAAACATTGATTCCTTCATCCTCAATTGGGCACTTTTCTACAGGGAGGGGTAGCAAAAAATATTGTTCCTTCATGACAATTTAGCCATATATGCATGCGCAAAAAAAAGTTCTTTCTTGAATTAGTTTCACCCAATTTCACTGATGCGGTCATAGCTCAGTCGGGTTAGGTAGTAGCATCGTTATCATAAGATTGCACGTTCGTTTGCTTATTCTTTATTTTGCATCACGTTCGTTCTTCTTTTTTTTCCATCATGTTCGCTGTTTTTTGTTTATGTTTTCCCGATTTTTTAAAGTTTTAACATTGTTTTTTAAAATTTTTTATAATATTTAAACAGGGTTATTACGTTCACTTATTTTTTATTTTCCATTTTGTTTCGACCCTCCCCCCCAACACCCGGACAATGCCTGGGATTCAATGAGATAGGTATAAATATATACTAACAGAAGACCCTGCGTCACCCAGGATTGAATGAGATAAATGGAAATGTACAGTAGCAAGAGGAGGCAACATCGCCCAAGATTGAATGAGATAGATGGAAATATATACTAGCAGAAGACCCAGCGTTGCCAGGGATTGGATGAAATAGGTGGAAACATATACTAGAGGAAGATCCGGCATTGCTCGGGATTAAATGAGAGTGGTAGAATATAAAGTCAGTCCAGGAAATGGCTGAAACAGTTTACAACCTCAAAATTACTTTAATTCATATATATTGTTGGTGTTTTGTGAAGGTGAACTAGATCAGTTTCTGTCGAGGGTTATCTATATTTTTCTGAATTTCCAATACTATCTTTGAGAATGACGTTACGGTTGTCATGGTGGGTAGAAAGAAGCATCATTATGTTGCTTTTTAACATGCTCTGGAGTTCTCTATGGTTTACCAAACCCTCTCTTTTGGGGTTGAGCTGGAGGGAGTAATGTACGTTTTGGGGTCACAAAGCAATCTCCCACAATGTCATATTCCAAAAATATAGAATACCTGTGGAATCATATTCCGGAAATGATATCATTTCTCTTGAAATTATGTTGTTGGTGGTGGGAAGGGATTGGTTGTTTTTGTTTTACGGCATATCAACCCTTTTCAGGTTATTTAATGCCGAATCCAAAGATTTTGAAGAAAAATTTTTTAATAGAATATATTTGTTGTTTTCAAGTCGGTTTCTATTTAACCCATAGTTGGAACCCTAACAGGTACTACCACTCCGGATCAGAGTGGACCTGGGAGCAATGGCAATTAAAGGGTGGCTCCACACTCCCAAAAGCCCACAAGCTGGGGCCTCACCACTGGATATAGTTTAAGGTGGTGGGAAGGGAAGAACTACATTAATATTGAAATTCATGGCAAAGTAAAAGTTGCCTAATCACATCTGTGTCAATGAATTTATGTAATTATTTGGAAAACTTGTAGAAATGATATCAAGAAATGATATCATTTCACTAAAAATGAGCTGGTGTCGGTAGTCAGGAGGAGAAGAGCACAGTAATGTGAAATTTTGAATGAAGCAAGGGTTGCATAATCACTAAGCTTCTTAACGTATTAGAAAAAGTTATCTTAATACTCTAGACTCCATCTATTTACATTTGTAAAACCTGCTGATTAATCTTTCGAAAATGACATCTTTTTTCAAAAAAATTTTGGTGTCGGTAGTGGGGAAAGGAAATAAAACACAGTAATGAGGAAGCAAGGGTCAATGTATTTATGCATTAATTTGAAAATTCTGCAGAGACATCTTCCAAAAATGACATAATTTTTCTTAAAATTATAGTGCCAATATGGTGGAAAGAAAAACCCCTTTAATATTGAAATTTATGGTGAACCAAGGGTTGCTTAATCATTAACCAAGACAATGTATTTAAGTATTAATTTGGAAATCCTAATGATACCTCTTCTAAAAATGATTTCATTTTTCTTAAAATTATGGTGGCCTTGTTTGTTTGTTTAACCAGCATATTGACCTTCTTTGGATCACTTAATGCTGTATATAAGGTTTTAAATTGTTTTGATACTTTCTGAGTCGATTTTTGCTGGGTATATTCAGGCAATGTTTTGTTATAGTTTGTTATTTGATGGTATTTATGTTTTATTGTAAAGATTTGCTCTTTTTAAGAAATTTAGAATGATTTTAGGATTTTCTTTATCAAAGAGTTCTTTTAAGTTTGTAGGCTTATAGTAGTGTTGAAGAATTTGTGTGAGGTCTACCAGTCAAATAAAAGGTATTTCATTGTATAAGGTTCATGACATGCTATACATTTGGGAGGTTCTTCACTTTTTAGTATGTAGGAGTGAATTATGTATGTGTGTCCTATCTGGATATGTGATAAGACTACTTCTTTGCATGATTTTCTGGGATTTAGTAGTTTTTTTTTTAAATATAGGCATAATTTGGAAGAGTTTGTTGTTTTGGCAATTGTTCCAGTTTTCTTGCCATTTCTTTGTAATAAAATTGTCGATTGAAAGTTTGTAGTCCATATATGGAACCTTTCTGTCACTTATTTGAAGTATTAAGGAATTTTTAGCTGCCATGTCAGCTTTTTCATTTCCACGGAAACCATAGTGACTAGAAATCCAACAGAAGAAAGTTTTGTGTTGTATGATAGAATGGATCCTTTGTAACAATTTTAGTAAGAAATTGTTTAATTTTTTATTTTTTAATGATTCTAATACTGATAATAAATCTACAAATATTATGAATTTCTTCGAGTTTTGGTTGATGATAATATCAAGAGCCAAGTTTCTGAATGTAATTTCTGCACTATAGATTGAAGAGTTATTTGGTAACCATTTTTGCTGAATGGTGTTTTCTGAAATAGCGGCACATCCCACTTTGTTTTGATCTTTGGAACCATCCGTGTAAATGTGTGTCCAATTTGGGTAAGAATCCAGAATGTTGTTTAGTTTTTCTCCATAGTCTGAGGGGTGAGTATTGGATTTAGGATACATTGTCAGGTCTAGTTTGACTTTAGGTTTATTTAACAGCCAAGTTCAACAGTTCTGTGAGATTTTCCTTGTATTCCTGGTTTGATCTATTGTAAGTGTTTTCACCATTTCTTTCATGTAGAGACCAAAGGGTTTAATTGCATTTTCTTTTTGTTTGAATAGACGTGTGTAGTTGGAATTAAAAGTGCAGAATTTTTGGGGTTTGATTTGAGTTTTAGATAATAATGTAAGCTTTCTATTGAGAGGATTTGAATGTAAGCTTTCTATTGAGAGGATTTGAATGCACACCTAATCCTGTGTGATGGATGGAGTCTAGAGTATTAAGATAACTTTTTCTTATTAAACCATATATAAAGCTTCCGTAATCTAGTTTGGCTCTTATCAGGGTTCTATAATTCTAAGAATGATGAGCAGTCTGATCCCCCACTCATTGTAGGGTTTTGAAACATTATTGTTTTAAATATCTTAAGTGAGAGATGAAGGAGAGTTTTTTGTCAAAAATAAGTCCCAGAAATTTATGTTGGTCAGCCATTTTGATTTTTGTTCCTTTTAGGTTGAGTCGAGTCATTGTGCATTTTTCCTAGGATTACAGAAATGCACGCATTTAGTTTAGGTTGTTGAAAATTTAAAGCCATTTTCTGTGGTCCATTGTGTTAGTTTGTTTATACACATCTGTAGTTGGCATTCTGGGGTGTGAATATTTTTTGATTTATGGCAGATTACAAGGTCATCTATATATATATATATATATATATATATATATATATATATAAAAGGCAAAATGATTTTTGTATGCCCAAAAAAGGCTTTTTTTTGGTGGGGCTTCTCGCGTCGGTTACTATTTTGGAGAAGTTTCCTTATACTTCCTAGATTATAATACCTCAGAATAAATAAATGTCGTCTCGATCTTTATTTTGATCGACTTTTAAAAAAATCCCTGGTTTCCAGTGCTTTCTCCTCTGGAGAACCTCATAGGGGGATATCAAAGAACTCCACACATTGCTACAAAATCTACCCCCAAAAATAAACTTCACACTAGAACAAAGCCCCACAGAACTACCTTTCCTAGACATCCTAGTAACAATAAAAAACAACAACAACATAATCACAGACATCTACCACAAACCCACAGACACTGAACAATACCTCCACTTCAAAAGCCACCATCCTAAAAACTGTCTAAAATCAATACCCTACTCCCTAGGACGTAGAGTCTGCACCATAGTAAAAGACAGACACCTCCGTTCAACTAGACTGAATGAACTACAAATAACACTGCGGAAAAGAGGATATCCACTACCACTAATACAGAAAGGTATTGAACTGGCTGAAAAAATTCCAATAGACCAACTAAGAACCCCAAAAGAACACAACAAAGAACAAATTTTAGCATACGCCTCTACACACAACACAAACAACCCAGAACTATTCACACAGATAACAAAAAACCTTATCCTCCTCAATCAGAACGACAAACTAAACAACATACTTAAAACAACAAAAATAATAAAAAGCAAACGCCAACCCAAAAACTTAAAACACATCCTAACTTCCTCAAAACTCGTCCCACATACTACAAAAGGGGTTACAAAATGCAACAAACCGCGATGTGGAGTATGTGACATAATAATAGAAGGTAACACATACACATTCAAAAACCCAACACAAACATTCAAAATAAAAAAGGATCTAAATTGCACCTCCAGAAATGTAGTATATGCACTAAGATGCACAACATGCAATAAATCCTACATAGGCGCCACCAAAAATTTCAGCAATAGAGTGGCCTTACAAAAGAGCAACATCAAAATTGCAGATAACAGACACTTCTATGTTTCAAAACACGTACACACATGCAGTGGAAACAGCTTCAAAATAA